>NC_023757.2:29706990-29996990 GCF_000499845.2 Phaseolus vulgaris | reverse complement strand
TAAGTTGTTTTTATTAACTGCTAATAAAACAACCGATTGTTTCGACAAAACAACCGATTGTTTTTCTGATATCATCTTAAAACAGTTTTGGGTATTTCTTTCCTTGATTCTTTTGTCTGTAATTCAACATTGATTTTCATTATACATTCAAAGTTTGCGAAAATCCCTCTTAAACAATTCACCCCCATCACGTTTAAGGCCATATATTCTAACAAAATATTTAGACTCAGAGATGGCAGTCACTTTTGGTTGCCAAGATCTATCAAGACACTTTAGAATCTTGATGTTCAACTCCTTGTCAATTATTTTTCCAAGACTCATTAGATGATTGACTATGTGGGTGATTCTCTTTTGTATTTCAGCAATTGATTCTCCTTTGAGCATTCTGAACATTGTTAGAATTGATGGGTTAAAAAGAGGGGGGTGAATTGTTTTATCAAAGATTTTCGCAAATACTTGCTTCAGAATGAATCCTTAACAAACAATCCACATAAGCACTTAAGGAAGACAATCAAACAATCCAACAAAAAGAGTTATTAGAATTTCAACCGGTTAAAGTTACGACTTAATCGGTTGTTTATAGCAGCGAAATATCAAACAGTTAGAGAGTTTGAGGGAAAGAGAGATTTACACACAAGAGTTATACTAGTTCACTCAATCCCTGAGCTACATCCAGTTCTCAGTCAAACCACTGACTTCCACTAACAATCAATCACAGATTACAAGCATACACCACAAAGAGGTGATTTTGAATCCCACAAAGCCTACTCACCCCCTTTGCACACACAACACCTCTAGACAGAACACCCTCTGTCTTTACAGGATTTCAAACACAAACAGTATGTAAAAGATGTACAATTACAAGATACTAAACAGGATAGAAAGCACCTGGATTTATAGAACCAGAGATCCTATGATTAGCACTTGTTACCACACAACAAAGCTTGACAACAATCTTGCTCTTTTGAAAAACACTTTCAAAACCAAATCTCTTTCTCAAATCTGAATCAGTACTTGTTAAAAATTTTGTGTTTTTTGATTTGAAAACGAAGCTGTATTTATAACCTTCTGAAAAGCTACTGTTTAAGACAGATTTGAACAACTAAATCAGTTAAAACAGGTTTTCAAAAAAACTGTTATGAAAACACACATTTAATCGGTTGAAACCACGATTGAACTGGTTGAATGAATGAAACAGTTACACAACTGATTCAAAAAGCAATTTCACAACTTCCAGCCAGCTAAGTGGTAAACAACCGGTTATTTCGATAAATCAATCAGTTGTTTTCTTTTTGCTTGAAAAAACACTTAGTTTCTTAAACCAGTTTTAAACAAGCTTTGTGTAGGCTTCAAGAACTGATCTTACAAAGATTCTAAGCACCCTACTCTTAAACCCAAACCTAGAAATCAGCACAGCTTCAACCTTCATATGGATTTGATACATCAAAGCTCCCATCTTCAACAATCTCCCCCTATTTGATGGAGACAAATCCTTGGGATGCTTTTAGGAATGTTCTTTGTTTAGAATCTGTTGAATCCTGCATTCATTGAACAAACACATGGTAATCTAATCCAAAACAGATATACACCATACACCAATTCTCACTAGGTGATTTCTAGAAGGAACATCAGCCACAATCAGATGAGAAACCAGTAATCAAACAATGATGCATACGAACAATCGATTATTTCGCAGGAATAACCGGTTAAAATTTTGCAACACTGATTTAAAAGAACTTAAATCTAAACCAGTTAAAACAGTTTATAATAGCAATGTTCAAATCAGAAAGAATGCAAAAACATTACAGAACATTACAAACCAAACTTTTCCCCCTATTTGTCTCATTAAATAGACAAAAGCTAGGATTAAAAACAGTTTAGGATATGAGACGCATATCAATTATTCCCAATTCATTTCTTAGAGAATAGAACCTGTCATTTGATAAAGGTTTGGTGAAGATGTCAGGAAGTTGACTTTCCGTTGATACAAACTTGATTTCACAATCTCCATTGTTGATATGATCACGGATGAAGTGATGGCTTATTTGAATATGCTTTGTCCTTGAGTGTTGAACTTGATTCTTTGTCAAGTTGATGGCACTTGTGTTGTCACATAGTAGAGGAACTTTGTTAATCTTTAATCCAAAGTCTTCAAGCTGTTGCTTGATCCACAAAATCTGTGCATAGCAGCTTCCAGCAGCGATATATTCAGCTTCAGCTGTTGATAAAGCTACACATGCTTGCTTTTTATTGTGCCATGAAATGAGGCTAGATCCAAGTAGGTGACATGTTCCACTCGTACTTTTCCTGTCTAATTTGCAACCTGCAAAATCAGAGTCAGAATATCCTACTAAATGAATAGGAGAATGAGAGGGATACCATAAACCCATGGATATTGTGCCTTTCAGATACTTTAGGATCCTCTTCACACCTTTTAGATTGTTTTCACAAAATCTTCACAAAGTTTTTCATTAGAAGAGCCAAATACAATGTCATCCACATATATTTGTACTAAGATAATATCAGAATCAGTTTTCTTAATGAACAAAGTTTTATCAACCTTTCCTCTTTCATATTCATGAGATAAAAGGAAGTGACTTAGCCTCTCATACCATGCCGTGGAGCTTGTTTGAGGCCATACAAGGCTTTTTTTAGCTTGAATACATACTCAGGATGCTTGTGATCTTCAAAACCAGGTGGTTGTGAAACATAAATCTCTTCATTCACGATTCCATTGAGAAATGCACTTTTGACGTACATCTGAAACAAATTGAAACCACTCATGCAAGCAAAAGCTAATAAAAGTCTTACCGCTTCTAACCTTGCTACAGATGCGAAGGTTTCATCATAATCGATTCCTTCAGCTTGGTTGTACCCTTTGGCAACAAGCCTTGCTTTGTTCCTTGTGATGATGCCTGAGGCATCCGATTTGTTCCTGAACACCCACTTTGTACCTATGACATTCATTTGAGAAGTTTATGGAACAAGATTCCATACATCTTTTCTCATAAACTGATTAAGCTCCTCGTGCATTGCTGTTGTCCAATGCTAATCTTTGAGTGTTTCACAAATTGATTTTGGTTCAATCTTGGAAACAAAAGTTGTATGGTTGCAGAAGTTTTCCATACTCCTTCTTGTGGATACTCCTTTGTGAATTTGGCCAATGATGTTATCAACAGACAGGTCTCTTGGGATCTTCCAATCCTTTGGCAGATCATCTTGCTGCAGATTTTCAATCGGTTGTTTCGCAGAATCAACCGGTTGAATTTTTGTGTTGTTGTTAAGATTCTTTAAGAAGAAGTTTTGATCATCTTCATCTGTATTGATCTTTGCTAAACCTTGTTCACACTTGTTAGTTTCATCAAAGACAACATGTATAGATTCTTCAACAGTCATAAGCTTTTTATTATAAACCCTATAAGCATGACTAGTTAAAGAGTAGCCAAGAAAGATACCTTTGTCGGATTTAGCATCGAACTTACCTAAGTTATCTTTGCCATTGTTCAGAATGTAGCACTTACAACCAAAGACCTTCAAATGAATTATGTTTGGCTTTCTTCCATTCAGTAACTCATAAGGTTTTTTCTTTAGGATAGGTCGTATTAGCACACGGTTCATCACGTAGCAAGCAGTACTCACAGCATCAACCCAAAAGCATTTGGGTAGGGCAGAATAATTCACAATGGTCCTTGCAAGCTCTTCTAGAGATCCGTTCTTTCTCTCCACCACTCCATTTTTTTGAGGTGTTCTTAGTGCAGAGAAGTTATGAAAGATTCCTAGCTTGTTGCAAAAGCTGATGAACTTCTCATTTTGAAATTCCCCTCCATGATCACTTCTGATAGCTCCTATATTGCTACAACATGTATTTTGCAGTCTCTTTGCAAGCTTCTTGAATTCTGGTTATGCTTCCTTCTTTGAGTATAGTAGGAAAATAGTCCAAGTAAGCCTGGAAAAGTCATCTACAACCATAAGAGCATACAGATTTCCTCCAAGGCTCATAGTCCTAGAAGGACCAAAAAGATCCATGTGCAAAAGCTCAAGGGGTTTTGAAGTTGAAACACAATTTTTCAAATTAAAAGATTTTCTAGTTTGTTTACCCTTTTGACACGCTTCACACACATGTTCCTTCTCGAACTTGAGTTTTGGTAAGCCTTGAACAAGTTCATTTGAAACAAGTTTATTTAAATGATTCATATGAATGTGTGCAATTCTTCTATGCCAAAGTCATGATTCCTCACGTTTTAATAGAAGACAACCTATTGAAGTAGAGCTAGATATGTCAAGCAAATAAATGTTGTTAGACCTCTTACCAATGAGCAGAACATCCTTTGAATTAGGCAAAAAAATCTCACATGAATTAGTTTTAAAGGTGACTTGATATCCTTTGTCACATAGTTGACTAATGCTGAGCAAGCTGTGCTTCAAACTTTCAACATAAAGCACATCATGAATAAGCAAGCTATCTTCATTACCTATAGTACCTTTGCCAAGGATTTTTCCCTTTTTATTGTCATTCCCATTTTGTTTGAGAGAGATGCTAATGAACCTGGATGCATCACCAGTCATATGCTTAGAACAACCACTATCTAGATACCATAGGTGTTGTTTTCTCCTCAAACAATCCTGCAAAAATTAAAATCAGGTTGCTAGATCTGGTCCCCTTACGAATTTGGGTCCATGAGTGTTAATATGTTTCCAAGGAACATTAGGATCCTTAGGAACCCATTTAAGAATACCCTTAGGAACAGACAACCTCCTAATCCTGCAGAACCTAATAGAATGACCCTTTTTCATGCAGTAGAAACAACAAATAACCGGTTCTTTAGACTTTTTAACCGATTGTTTTTTAGTGAAAGTTGAAAAAGGTTTTGAACATCCACTTTGTTTGCTTTGAGGGTTAAAACCCAAGCCAGATTTTCCAAAAACACATGTTTGAGATGCTAACACATCTTCAAGGTTTGATTTCCCTTTTGAAATGGTACCAACAGTTTTCACCAGATATAAAACTTTCCTTTGAAGGGACTCACAATTTTTGCAAAAGCTTGAATCACATTTGCAAGAAGAATTTTTATAAAGCAGTTCAAGATTTTCTAAATCACCATTTGATTGGTTCAAATCATTTTCCAGAACTATGATTCTTTTTTTCAACTTGTTTTCACATTTCAATTGGTTATTTGAAAAACTTAATCTCTTAGCTTCTTCATGGATTTATTGGAAAGCATCAAGCAATTGAAAATAATTTTCACACTTACTAGAAGAGGTTGTACTTACTTGACTTGATTCAGATTCTTCCTTGGTCATTAAGCAGACTTCCATCTTGTTTTCAGATGAGGTTAAATCAGCATAAGGCTCTTCTTTATCCATTAAGTCACTCCTTGGATTCTTGTGCCATGTCTCAAGTGTATTCCACATTTTCTTAGCTGAGATACAATATGAAATCTTGAGCAATTCATTAGAATCTAAAGCAGAAACAATAATATGTTGTGCTATACAGTCAAGCTTAAACAAGAGGGGGGTGAATTGTTTTATCAAAGATTTTCGCAAATACTTGCTTCAGAATGAATCCCTAACAAACAATCCAGATAAGCACTTATGGACGGCAATCAAACAATCCAGATAAGCACTTATGGACGACAATCAAACAATCCAACAAAAATAGTTATCATAATTTCAATTGGTTAAAGTTACGATTTAATCAGTTGTTTGTAGCAACGAAATATCAAACAGTTAGAGTTTGAGGGAAAGAGAGATTTACACACAAGAGTTATTCTGGTTCACTCAATCCCTGAGCTACATCCAGTTCTCAGTCAAACCACTGACTTCCACTAGCAATCAATCACAGATTACAAGCATACACCACAAAGAGGTGACTTTGAATCCCACAAAGCCTACTCACCCCCTTTGCACACACAACAGCTCTAGACAGAACACCATCTGTCTTTATAGGATTTCAAACACAAACAATATGTAAAAGATGTACAATTACAAGATACTAAACAGGATAGAAAGCACCTGGATTTACAGAAACATAGATCCTATGATCAGCACTTGTTACCACACAACAAAGCTTGACAACAATCTTGCTCTTTTGAAAAACACTTTCAAAACCAAATCTCTTTCTCAAATCTGAATCAGTACTTGTTAAAATTTTCATGTTTTTTTTTATTTGAAAACGAAGTTGTATTTATAACCTTTGAAAACTATCGTTTAAGACAGATTTGAACAACTGAATCAGTTAAAATAGGTTTTCAAAAAATGTTATGAAAACACACATTTAATCGGTTGAAACCACGATTTAACCGGTTGAATGAATCAAACAGTTACACAACTGATTTAAAAAGCAATTTCGCAACTTCCAATCAGCTAAGTGACAAACAATCGGTTATTTCGATAAATCAATCGATTGTTTTCTCTTGCTTGAAAAAACACTGTTTCTTAAAAGATTTTTAAACAAGCTTTGTGTAGGCTTCAAGAACTGATCTTACAAAGATTCTAAACACCCTACTCTTAAACCCAAACCTAGAAAGCAACACAGCTTCAAGCTTCATATGGATTGGATACATCAAAGCTCCCATCTTCAATAAACATCTCATACTCTTGTATTAGAGTATGTTTCCTTGCCCTTTTCACATCATTTTTCCCTTCATGGGTGACCTCTAGAGTATCTCACATTTCCTTAGCTAATGCACATTGTGAGATCCTGAAAAATTCATCAGAGTTCAAAGAAGTTATGATATTCTTGGCAATGCAATCAAACTTGGCCTTTTTATTTTCAGCATCAGTCTATTGGGACCAAGGTTTTTCAATAGAAGCACCTTCCTTTTCAAATTTAGGAATAAAAGGGTCATTTTCAATTGCATCCCAAATCCCTTTATCAAGAGATTCAACAAAGATTTTCATTCTAACCTTCCAAAACTGATAGTTCAAACCACAAAACAAAGGTGACCTGTTAATTGAGGCACCCTCTCCAAAAGGTAGTTTTTCAGCCATAGAAAAAGGATTTATGATCGAAAACTTGAATAACTACAAGAACTTAGCTTTTGATGCCAATTGTTAGAATATATGGCCTTAAACAAGAGGGAGAATGAATTGTTATAAAGAGATTTTCGAAAACTTTTGAAGGTTAATGAAATTGAGGGAAGAAATCCAGAAGAGGAACCAAGTTAGCCAAGAACACATTCTGTTTTAAAGTGAAACACAAAAAAACAATTAGTTGTTTATACCAATAAAGATTTAAACAACTTAAAAACATAATTTAAAAGAGATCAGAGAAAGAGAAATGCACACAAGCAGTTTATACTGGTTCACTCTTACAACAAGAGCTACATCTAGTTCCTAGAAACCACTAGGTAATCCACTAAGCAATCAAAACTAGATTACATACACCACACACCAAAGTAGTGACCTTGAACCCCTCAAGAAACACACAACCTTTGGCAAACTACACAAAGAGTATTGATCTTGAACACCTTAAGAACACACAACACTCTTTACAATACAACTACAGAAATACAAAAGATAGAGAAAAGGATTACACCTGATCAAAGTACAACTGAAAAGAATACAATTACAATCATATTCCACTCTCACTTGAAAATCCAAAGCTTGATGTGAATCTTGAAAACTTGAGATCAAATTTGTCAAGCTGAATTTCTCAAAATTGTTTCTTACTCTTCAGAAACATATAACAAGTTATATATACTTCCAAAGATTGGTTAAAACATTTAATGAAGGAACGTATTCAGTTAGAAATCATTTAAGACAGATTCACCAATCAAAACTGAATTCTGTTAGGTTGATTAGACAAAACAACAGGTTGTTTTTCATTTTGTTGGAAAAACATCTATTTTCAAAAAGGTTTCAATTCACATCAGTTTTAGATTCAACAAAAGAGTGGATTACACTTTAATCTACCCAGATCCCACCCACACACAAGAGCAACACCAGCCTTTCATCAAACACCTTGGATTTGGATTCTTCAAAGCTCTTGATCACTTTTGATCAACAATATACACATGGAACAGAGTGGGTATTGATTAAACTAGTAGTCACATGTTTTATTGGTGAATTTTAGTTGAATTAGATTGACGCATGTTCAATTTGGTTTAGCTTTGTTGGAGGATTGAAAAATGATTAATATTTAGAGAACTTGTGAAGAATTCAATGGTGGAAGAACTTGGGGACCAACCACTTTTTATTTGTTATTTTAATAACTTTTATATTTTATGCACAACTATCTCAACCCCCTTTTTTATTATTATTGTTATTTCTAATTTTTATTACTTGTAGATAGATTCTAAACACTAATTTACTCATTTCACTATTGGATTCGTTGGGAGACGACTTGGGGTCATCTGAACATAATTATACTATCATCTCTCTAGCGTTAGATAGGTCTACACTGGAATCATATTTAGTTTGATTGCTAAACGATAGCTATCAATTCCATTGGGACGAGAAAATTTATTTTTATATTTCTTTTTATGATCAGGTTTTTTCTCGTACCTTTTTGGAGATGGTTTATCTTCTACCATGTTTGCTTTGGCAGACAAAGCTTTGCCCTTACAATAACACACTCCTTTCCGTTGGTGTCTTCTATGATGATATGGGTGACCAAATCTGGTAGTGACATTTTTGTGTGTTTATGCTTCAGTTGTTATTTGTAATCAATCCAAGATTGCGTAAGCTTTTCAATCAACAATTCAGACACAAATTCATCAGACAAGGTTCTGCTGTCTACTTTGATATCTTCAAGCAAATTGTGGTATTTGTTTATCTGAATCTTTATGTCCTTGTCTTCAATCATCTCCCAACGATAATAGTTTTTGATCATGAACCTTTTTCTAACAACGTCTTCAACAGTGTATTTGAGGATAAGGGAATCTCATATATTTTGCTTCATTGTAAGATCAATAGACATAAAAAAAAAATCGTTAGATAACGCACTATGTAAGGTGTGACGACATACCTTATTTGCATGGGTCCAAACATCAATTTGTTTCGCAGGGCATGCTTGAGTCGAGTTTAGAAGTTGTAAATGCCAAAACGACTTTGTACATGTCCAACAGGATGGACACGTGTTCTTGCCAGGGTCGAAAATTCTGACCGGTGAAGACTTCAATTTTCGAGACGTTCGGAAACAGTTTTGCTAAATGGTTTGCGTTGCAGAAACAACGTTTGACATCTCTGAAGTAGAGTTGTTGTTGTTGTCCGTATTTTCAACCATAAGTCCTTACGATTCTAGTAAATAAGGCTTTTCAACACGAACCATGTTGATTTCTTAAGGTGTGGGTGATCACTATCCGTAAAGACTTATCCGTGGTGTATTGTGCAAGTACCCCAATATACACCATGAACTTCTCGAATAATTCGGGGATATCAGAACTAGCAAGTAATTCTTGAAGAGTAAAACCAAGGATATCAGAAAATGGAAGTAAAGAGAAGAACACTAAAAATATTGGATTTTGGAGTGTAATAGAAACGAAAAAGAGGGAAGTTTGGATGATGTGTTTTGGAGCAGTCTCCTACCTCTATTTATAGGCAAAGGGGAAAGCTAAAAAACTACAAAAAAAGGAGAAAAATGGAACTTGTTCCGCAGGATCGGAAGTGCTGCCGGAAACCTTGCCGAAAAAAGGAAGAAGACGCTCCTCCAATCTAGGTGGCGTTGGATTTGGAACTTCCTAGGAGATCGGGTCAGACTGGAACAACTTGAAACTGTAGAGAAAAATAGTCCAACTTCCATTTGTTTTTCGAGTCCGCAAAACCCTCCCCCTAGATCTGAATCGAAACATGGCATATTCATTGTGTAACTTCCGCAACTCTTGCTTAATTTCCACAACACTTTGTTTTGATATCTTTTGTGATATCTGAAAGGTTCCAACAATTAATGACAATAAGCAAGGATGTATTTGCTTAAACTTTGGATCATTCCTTTGGCCATATAAAATAAGTGTGGCAGAGTTCACAAAACGCATTTCATAGGGAGGGAATTATTGAACTTAAAGCTTTGATGTCTCAAAATCCATGAAGATTGCTTAAAGGCTGGGTTGCTACTTCTGGGCATGGGTTCTGGGTAGATTAGAATTTGTCAATCCACTCTTAGCTTAATCCAAAGCTAAATCAATCAAGTTCTTTCAAAAGAAAATTGTTTTTCAAAGTAGTGATAAACAACATGTTGATTTATCGTTTCAATTGGTTGTTTTACACTTAGTAGTTTTGAAAAGGATTTGAAAAAGCTGAAATTGGCTGACCTTACGGTCAAGGCCAATTCAATCGGTTGAATCGAGTTTTCAATCGATTGTTTTTCTGGTAAATTTGTTTTCCATGATTCTAAATTGTTTTAGCCCTTGATTAAAAGTCTTAAACGACTATTTTTTAGACTATATAACTGGTGTTTACATATCTGAATAGAGAGAGATTAGATTACCAAAAAGATTAATAAGTTTTTCAAGATTGCAAGATTGTTTAAAGCTTTACTTTGGTTAAGAGTGGAATAGGAACTGTTGTAATTCTTCTGTATCAGGTGTGATATTTTCTGTTCTTACTTGTAATTGTTTTTATATTTGTAAAACTTGTAAGGTGTTGGTGTATACAGTCAGAGGGTGTTCTGACTTGTAGTGAATTGTGTATCAAAGAGGGTGAGTGTTCTTTCGTCACTTGAGTCATCCTAGAATAACCCTTCCTATTCAAAAGAAGTACCTCACCTCACTTACGAAATAAATTCAAGATCACCTCTTTGGTGTTTGTAATCTAGGGTTGATTACATATGAATTCTCAGTGGTTAGTTGAGGATTGGATGTAGCTTTGGTTAGGAGTGAACCAGTATAAATTCTTGTGTGAATTTCTCTATCCTCACTCCTTAAAACTGGTTGAACTGTGTTTTTATAAACTACTGATAAAATCAATCGGTTGATTCGCATAAACAACCGATTGATTTTCTGGAATCAATTAAAAACAATTTTGTTTCTTGGCTTATATGATTGCTTCTTTTGTTCTTCTTCATTAACCTTCATTCTTGTCCAATATTTTCAGAAATCTTTCATTAAACAATTCACCCCCATCTTGTTTAAAGCCTTTAATTCTAACAGGAATAAGCTAGAAAAGGGGGGAAGCAAAGTGAGGAAATTGTAGTTCCTCCATCACAGAGTGCCGAGGGAAGTGTTTTAGATAATGTGATCGAATCTGAAAAAGATACACTCACATATCTAAGGGATCCAGAGAAAATTTTGAGAATAGCATATGGGAGTGGTAATCAAAGTCTACCGGGTGGCTTCTGCCTTAAGGCTCTATTTGTTTATATAGATGTACTGTTCATAAGCAAAGATTTGAAGGTATAATACTTATTTGGATCCATGGTTTTATGTAGAATAGGAGGAGAAGATATTGTTGAACAAGGTGCTTGATGTTTCCAAAACTGCTTTGAAGACTTGAAGAATTTGTTGTTGTGTGTGTGTTATTTAGTAGATTTTGAGTTGTTAATTTACACCTAGTATTGATCCAAGTTCATTTGATTTTAAATCTCTTATGAATTTTTTTTCTTCTAAAATATGTGTTAATTTTAGTCAGTTGTTATGTGCTTTCAATCAGTTGAAAAAGCTTTTGTTCAAAGTCTGGTCACTATAGCAAGTTTTTCAACCAGTTAATTTATCGTGACAACCAATTGAATTGCTCTAAGTGTTTTTCAAATGATTTGAAAAAGCTTTGTTTTCTTTTGTCTTTTTTGTGAGGAAAAACAGTCGATTATTTCAAGAAATGAATTGACTGTTTTATGTGTTTTCTTTAACAGAAAAAGAAATCAACCAGTTTGTTTTGAAAATCAATCAAGTGTTTTTAACAAAATTTTTTTATAGATTTAAAATTGTTTTTAAATGTTTCAATTAATGATCAAACAATTTTAACCACTTTTTAAAGTCTATATAAAAGTTTATTTTTGATCATTTGAAAAAGAAGAGAGTTTTATCAAAAATGTTTTCAAGAGAAGATCAAAGAGCTTTAACTCATTCTTGGAGTCTTGGATCATTGTTTATGTGTGAAGTAGGAATCTGGGTTTTCTATTCAATAGTTCTACTGCTTTGTAAAGCCCAAGTGTATTCTATTTCTTTCTTTTTAATCTGCAATTGTGTATAAAACAGTTTCAAAAAGTGGTTATGGAAATTGTGGTCTTGTTTAAGAGTGTTGTGTGTTCTTGAGGGGTTCAAGATCAACATTCTTGGTGTGGTTTTGTAATCTAGTTTTGATTACATAGTGAATTCTCAGTGGTTAGCTAAGGACTGGATGTAGCTCTTGGTTAAGAGTGAACCAGTATAAATCTCTCTGTGTGAATCTCTCTTTCCTTACATTGTTAAACTGCTTTATATGGTTTTGTGTATCCTGCTGCATTAAACCGTCAGTTGTTTCAACAAAACAATTGTTGATATTTCTTAAAGAATTGTTATTTTGTTAAATAATCTAATTGAACAGATAAATCAATTGATTGATTTTACAGATCTTTTCACTCTATTTTCAATATTTACGAAAATTTTACGTAAACAATTCACCCCTCTTGTTTAGGCCATACATTCTAACAAATATATCAATGAATAGTAAATATCATCTCTCTTTAAAAATGAAGAGAAGTTCATGGAAAGTTAGCTTACCCCTGTGATTTTTTCCTTTTCTTTTTGTTTTGCATGCACGTGTTTATTTTTAGAGAACCATGCATTATTTCATATTTCTTTTAATACATTTCTCACTTTTTTTTTTACATTTTTCATTAATAAAAGTTATACTTCATTACAAATATTAATTATTACATTAACTAACACAAATATTTTTAACAAAATAAAATAATAATAATTAATAAAATTTTAATACACAAATATATAGTTATTTATAATAATAAATTATGTAATAATAATAATTATTCTAAATATAATAATAATAATTATTATAAATATAATAATACTATTTATATTTAATACAAAATTATTTTTTAATTATAATTTTTATATTTATGAATATTTTATTTATTTATTTCTATATAACAATTTACAATTTCTACATATATTCATAATTTTAATGTAAATTATTTTTTGTCAAGTAACTCATATATTATTCAATTATATAGAAAATAACTTACATAATTTTAATTTATCTAAATTTACACAAAAATATATAACATTTGATTATTTTATTTTTTTTAAAAAAAACAATAAAGATAAATTTGTAATCTTTCATTTTACACTTTTAAAAAAATCAAAATACTCTTACAATCACCATATCAATTACAAACTACAATAAACTCTCCTCACAAATTCATTCTAAGATACTTAATCAAAACACACTATTTTTTTACACTTTTTTCTCAAATTCTTACACTTACATTCCTAAATCCAAACACAACCTAAGCAAACACAACCTAAGCAGCCAATAGTCGTGTAGAGAAACATTACTTAAATACTATGCCACACTGATAATTCTGCTCCATTTGCAAATTCTATGTCTTCAAACTACTATGCTACCCATTGCCTGCACTTTATAATAAGCAATATATTTGTTGCACTCTAAGTAGATTTAATGTTACATGTTTTTTCTGGTCAGAGATTCCACATTTACTATATATAAAATTAAATTATAATATATTAATGTTTAGAAATATCTCTTATTCTTATAACAACTGTCATTCTAATTTTTAATTTACACATAATAAAATAAAACCTATATAAATAAATAAGCGTTCAGTAAATTGATAAAATTAACCTTTGCCAACATTAATTCATTTATATAAGTTAAAAGACTTGCAAAGTTATACAAGGAATATATAAAAATGATCTATAATACCTAGAAAGAAAATACTGAGAGTTCATATTAACTTTAAACTCTGTATAATTTAACCTTTATCAACTCTAAAATGTTGTTGAGGTGAAAGGGAAAATTTTGTTTCTTTTGATATGAAAACTAATTCTAGCTTTATCCATAACACACTTGTGAGTTTATCCATAACACACTTGTGAATTTAGGAGTGCATTAAAATTTGATCTTCTTATTATGAATTTTACAAGAATTTTACAATAGTTTTCGTGAGATTATTTAATTTATGTTAAATGTTTCTTACAATTCTCACAACTTTGAGTTCTTTGAGATTTTGTTTACAAAATTTCCACGAGATATTCAATTTATTTTAAATGTTTTTTATAATATTCCTCATAATTTTGAGTTCTTTCTTAAGAATTTGATTACAATTGTACGAGAAATTTTCGTGAATAGGCTTTATAGCATCAATATCATATTAGTTTTCAATTATTATTGTTCTTGCCGGTTGACCTGGTCGCCGGTTGACCTGGTCGCCGGTTGACTCTGGAACAGGTTGTGACTCTGTCTGCCTCTACTGGAATTTGCTCTTTCCTTTGAATATTGGAATGCGGCTCCGTTAAAACAGAGGGGGCCCTACCTGTTGATTGCACTCCGACTATCAATTTAGTACAGGGCTTATAAAAACAATAATAGAAACAGTATACCTTTACCAGGGATCTCAAGTCCCTTTAATAGACTACTTTTAGGTTACTTCTCGTAACAACCCTTCTCTCACGAGAACCTTATCTCGAGTGAAAGTAGGTTTTTACAATGCGCACAATCTTAGTATGACAGTCGCCAGAATCTTTTCTCATTGGAGTGCATAATCTTAACAACATGACCGTCAGGGTACCAACTCATGTACCTGCATCAGGGGCCCATTTGTCCACTATAGGCATAGAAGCCTTTATGTATCATGCATGCAGCTTATCCCCAAAACCCTAGTACTCTTGGACTTAGGCATTTTTAAAGAATATTTACTTGTGCTAGACCTAAATGTACTAAACACATCACTCGCACTTTTTTGCTGACCAAGTCTTATACACGTTGAGTATATGAATGAACCTCAACGCACAAATACCTGAGGCCCACTTTCATCACCCATTATCATGACCAGACCATCGAGCTGACCTGCTTGAAACAGGTGTCGATGTCCGATTACCGATCACTGAGCCTAGCGCTCTGGTCCTGTACACAAGCCTCTCAGGCTCGAACTGGAACTTGTATTAGTAAAGAGGCTAACTGCTCGTCCATGGCGACCTACGTGTCTTTTGAGCGACGCGACGCACACAATATTTTGAGGTGACGTCTCACCATACTCCATCACAAGCGTACACGTAGCCATCATCAACGGTTGGAAAATGATGTCGCTTGCGCTTCACTTATACGTTAACCCTTCGAAAAATCACGCTTTCTTCACTGTTTCATTCCCCTTCGCGCTTCTCTTTCGAACACCCTGCTCCATCTTCTTCAAACAAACCTCCTCGTCTCCTTTCGTTGATCGCCTCAAGGTGCGTTTTTTTTATCTTGTGACTACTTTTAATCTGTCACATTATTTCAATGCCTTTAATATGCTCATAACTTCGTTGGGACTGTTTACATTTCTTGTGATTGTGATTGTAAATGCCTCTGTTTTCCGCTTCTTCGTTCCATTCTTCAAAACGCATGCGCTTCTTCAGCTGAGTATTGTATTCGTTTGTTTTCTTTCTTTGTTTTAGATTTTTTGTATGATGGATTACAAAACCATGTATCCCTGGGCTCCTAGTCCCCTTTTAGAAGAAACCTCTGAGTTCATAACTCGTGAAAAAATAGGGTTGTATAGGAAGAGCGAACACCCTAAGAAGAAATGTCTTTTTGGTAGAGAAGACGATAGGTTCGTTAGGGTTGTGCCTTGTAGGGAAGATGAACTAGTTTGATGTGATGAGGCATCGGACCCAGATGGCGCTTTTTGTTTCTTCTATTCCACTGTGTTAAAAAAACTTCTTCTTCGCCTACCCTTATACAGTTTCGAAAGAGCCCTCCTCACCGAAATCAATACCTCCCCTGCCTAGCTACACCCAAATAGTTGGGCGTTTGTTCGGAGATTTTCCATCTTGTACCACCACTTTGGCCATCTGCCATCAGTAAAGTGTTCTTATACTTCTTTGAAGCCAAACGACCAAGTCGCCAGCTGTGGGTGAGCTTCAACGGGGTTGCTGGGAGAGTTTTGTTGACCCTCTTCCAACAATCTTACAAAGGCTTCAAGATCCGTTGTAACAAGAACGATCCAACCCTCCTAGACGGGTTCCCTCTATACTGGACTGAGGAACCCGAATTCCAAAAAACCCAGAGAAGATTTGCCCTAGCGAGAACAAAAGGTGTGCCTCTTCCTTTCCAACCTTAAGGTGGTGTTTGACACCGCTATCTTGATAAAGCATGAGTATTGTCCTACGAGTCTTAAGGCATACATTGGTATCCCCTTTCCCTTTACTCCCGCTAGTGATATCTTGTATGTGTGTGTGTTTGCTGAAGCCTTCTTTGTTTTTAATTCAGACAACATGCTTAGGCTCAATAAGAAGGACTTGGTCGCCATGGCCAAGAAGATGAAAGTCGTCTCGCACTCCTCCCCTGACAAGGAGCTGAAAATGAAGGCGGTGGTTGCCTCAAATGACGAGGATACGTGTTTGGGGCTTGTCTTCAAGAGAAGAAGGAAAACTGCCCCTCAGCCCACCAAGCACTCAGCCTCTGATGGTCAGGCTCCTTCACAACGCTTCCCTCTACCCAATCCTTCCCCTACTTGAGACATCAGGGTGCAGGAGAGTGAGGGAGAGAACCTTCGAAAGGAGGACTGGGGATCCATCCTTGGATGCCACTTCTTTTCTTGAGAAGACCCAACCCCCTGTTAAGGCCAGGGAAGAGCTGGACAACTTGAGAGAAGACCAGCTGGTTGGTCAAACGGTGAGGCAATTGGGGCAGGTCTTAGCCGCAAACTGCCTCGCCCTTTCCAAGCTTATGAAAGGGAAAGCTTCAGCTGAGGAGGAGGTTCTCAAGGCTACTAAGCAAGTTGGGGAGCTATAAATGACATGCCAAGAGACCAAGGTCCTCTTGACTTAAAAGTCTAAGGAGACCTTGGGATTATCCGCAAGGAATGCTGAGTTCCATGCTGAAGTGGAGAGGTTGAGGGTTGGCCCAGCGGGAAGGATGCCTCGCTAGAGAAGACCAAGGAGGAGTTGACCAAAGATACTGATAACTCCTACATGATGGGGTTTGATGATGTTGTTGCCCAAGTCATATGCGTCTACTCTGAGCTGGACCTTTCCAAAATAGGCTTAGGCAAAGTTGTTGTGGATGGGCAACTAGTAGATGAGGAATAGCAGTGTGGGGTCCCCTTGCTATCACCTCCCTTTTGTAACCTTATGAACAACTTATAATTTTTGCATATATATGAATGTTTTTTTGCTTTACTTCGACTAGTATAGTAACAATGTATGTTTCGAACAAACACAACTACCATAACTTAATAATTAATCGACGAATGCTGATGATCGCCTCACGCTTAAGTAACGTGGTCATCATGGTAAATCAACCAATGGTGAACTATGATTCAAAGTACCTGAGCTCAGAGCCTCTCTGGGCAACAGTTCCTCTTATGTGAATCGCTATAAATGTTTGTACTCCTTAAAGGGAGGTTCTAACGTGGTTCGAGCCAATACAATGGCGAACAGCGATTAAGGGTACTTGAGCTCAAAACCTATCTGAGCAAGAGGTATTCACGCCTGAATCACTATGAACCTTTATACTCCCTAAAGGGAGGTTCCACCGTGATTCGTGCCAATACAATGGCGAGTAGCGATTAAGGGTACCTAAGCTCAGAGCCTCTCTGAGCAAGAGGTATTCACGCCTGAATCGCTATGAACCTTTATACTCCGTAAAGGGAGGTTCAACCGTGGTTCGTGCCAATACATTGGCGAGCGGCGTTTAGGGGTACCTGAGCTCAGAGCCTCTCTGAGCAAGAGGTATTCACGCCTGAATCGCTATGAACCTTTATACTCTCTAAAGGGAGGTGGCCATTACAATGGCAAACAGAGGGACATGTGTCCTCATATCATCAGTTACTCGTACACATAGTGCGCTTGCTCAGGCAACATGCAAGTCAAGTCTTCCTCCTGGTGTTATCAAAGTATAGTGCAAGCATGTTTCACAAATAATTTTTTATTGGGTGACCTCATTAAAAAACCTTAATAAGGAAAAAAAAAGTGTCCCCGTAAACGTTCACAATGTACACAAATAGCATAATGCATTAACTGAAATAAAACTTAAGATTGGCTCCATTCCATGTTTGGGGAATAGTCCCGCCCTCCAAGGTCTCGAGCCTAAAAGCTCCGATCCCGAGTACCTCTACCACGCGGAATGGGCCAGTCCTTTTTGGAGACAACTTGTTCTCCAGCTGATAGGGGTGAGCTCTACACATTACCAGGTCGACAGCCTGGAACTGCCAGGGTCTCAGCTTCGGCTTCTACTTATACTCCACCCTTTCTCTTCAGGGCTTCGACCTTGATGCGCGCCTCCTCTCTCACCTCGTCGAGTAGGTCTAAATTCTACCTTTTTTCCTTGTTAGACTCCTCCCCCACGAAGTTCTGGAATCGTGGTGAACTTTCCTAGATCTTGACAAGGATCATAGCGTTTAACCCATCCACTAGGCTAAAAGGTATCTCCTTGGTGGTGGATTGCGGAGTGGTGTGGTAAGCCCACACAAATTCAAGGAACCTCGACTGCCCAGGTCCCTTTAGCTTTTTCCAACCTCCTCTTTAGGCCTCTGAGTAGGACTCGGTTAGCAGATTCGACCTGCCTATTAGTTTGAGGGTGCTCTACCGAGGCTAACACCTACTTGATGTCAAGCTCTGTGCATAGCTTGGCTAGTTACTGACTTGCAAACTGGGTGCCATTGTCAGACACTAAGTGTTTAGGGGTTCCAAAACGGCAAACAATGTTCTTCCACACAAAATGCTGAACTTTGTGGGTTGTTATCTGTGCAACAGGCTCAACCTCTATCCACTTGGTGAAGTACTCAATGGCCACCACCAGGTACTTCATCTGTCGAACTGCCAGGGGAAACGGGCCCAGGATGTCAATCCCCCATGTGTGGAAAGGCCATGGGCTGTGGACCGATCGCAACTCCTCCGAAAGCCCTTATTTGGTCCATCTAGAGTTGCTAGCTTGGCTGGAAATTTGTATGCTTTAGTTGTTGTGGATGATTACTCTAGATTTACATGGACTTTATTTCTTGCACATAAACATGATGCTTACACTGCCTTTAAGAGATTAGCAAAAATTCTGCAAAATGAAAATGGTTGCTGCATTAAATCAATTCGAAGTGATCATGGGGGAGAGTTTCAAAATGCTAAGTTTGAGAGGTTCTGTGAGAAGCATGGGATAGCTCATACCTTTTCAGCCCCTAGGACACCCCAACAAAATGGTGTAGTTGAAAGGAAAAATAGATCACTAAAGGAACTTGCTAGAACTATGTTAAATGAGTCTAAGCTTCCTAAGTATTTTTGGGCTGATGCTGTTTATACTGCTGGTTATGTCTTAAATAGGACCTTAATAAGACCAATTCTTAAGAAAACCCCATATGAATTGTATAAGGGCAGAAAACCTAGTGTAAGCCACCTTAGAGTATTTGGGTGTAAATGCTTTGTATTGAATAATGGCAAAGAAAATCTTGGTAAGTTTGATGCTAAATCTGATGAAGGTGTGCACATTGGTTATGCTTTGAATGGTCATGCATATAGAGTCTTCAATAAAAGGTTGCTCATAGTAGAAGAATCAATGCATGTTATTTTTGATGAAACTGATCATAGTGTATCTAAAACTGCTGCTGATGAACCTGACAGTAATGAATTTAAATTTTTTTTAAATCAAAATAAATCGATTCATTTTGATACTGCTGATACACATGCTATACAAGAATCTACTGCAGCTGCAGGTTTTCCAAAAGAGTGGAAAACCCCAAGAGACTTAACCCTTGATAATGTCATTGGGAACATTGAGAAAGGAGTGTCAACTAGAAAATCCTTGAACAATTTCTGTGAAGCAATGGCCTTTGTATCTCAAGTTGAACCCAAGAATTTGAAAGAAGCTCTCAAGGACAGCAACTGGATTTTAGCTATGCAAGAGGAACTGAATCAGTTTGCTCTTAATGAGGTCTGGACTCTTGTTCCTAGAATACCAGAGATGAATGTAATTGGAACAAAATGGGTATTTAGAAACAAGATGGATGAGCATGGAGTGATCACCAGAAACAAGGCTAGGCTTGTAGCTAAAGGGTACAATCAAGAAGAAGGAATAGACTATGATGAGACATATGCACCAGTGGCTCGGTTAGAAGCTGTTAGACTGCTGCTTGCCTTCTCCTGCATCAAAGGGTTCAAGCTATTTCAAATGGACGTGAAGAGTGCCTTTCTGAATGGCTATATAAATGAAGAGGTATTTGTCTCACAACCACCAGGTTTTGAAGACCATCAACATCCAGAATATGTGTTCAAACTCCAAAAGGCTCTCTATGGACTCAAGCAAGCTCCTAGGCAATGGTATGAGAGGCTAAGTAATTTTTTCACTTCTCAAGGCTATGACAGAGGCACATCAGATAAGACCTTGTTCATTAAGAAGAAAGGAGATGACTCAATTCTAGTCCAAGTATATGTGGATGACATCATTTTTGGATCAAACAATGGAGAATTGTGTGAAGCTTTCGTGAAAGTCATGAAGAGTGAGTTTGAAATGTCAATGATGGGTGAGTTGAACTATTTTCTAGGCTTGCAGGTCAAACAACTCAAGGATGGCATTTTCCTAAGTCAAGCTAAGTATTGCAAGGATCTGCTGAAGAAATTTGAAATGGACAAGTGTAAACCAATCAGCACACCCTTCTCAACAAGCTGTCATTTGGATCATGATGAAGCTGGAATTTCTGTTGATGAAACCAAATACAGAGGACTCATAGGATCACTGCTGTATCTTACTGCCAGCAGGCCAGATATAATGTTTGCAGTGTGCATGTGTGCAAGGTTTCAGTCTGCTCCTAAAGAATCACACTACAATGCTGTCAAAAGGATTTTGAAGTATTTGCAAGGAACTAAAGAAGTTGGCTTGTGGTATCCAGGTAACATTTCATTAAGCTTAACTGGGTATTCTGATTCAGATTTTGCAGGTTGCAAAATTGATAGGAAGAGCACAAGTGGAACCTGTCATTTGCTTGGATCAAGCTTGATCTCATGGCAATGCAAAAAGCAGGCTTGTGTAGTTCTTTCCACTGCTGAAGCAGAATACATTGCAGCAGGGAGTTGCTGTGCTCAAACTATATGGCTAAGACAACAATTGAATGATTTTGGTATCTTACTTAACCATATACCTCTGCTGTGTGATAATACAAGTGCAATCAACTTAACCAAAAATCCTGTCATGCATTCAAGAACCAAACACATTGAAATAAGGCATCATTTTCTAAGGGAACACATATCTAATGGAACATGTGATATTAAGTTCATTGGTATTGATTTACAACTTGCTGATTTGTTCACAAAACCATTAGCCAAAGATAGGTTTAATTTTCTGCTTAATGAATTGGGTATTATAAATGTCAATTGTACCTAGCAGTGAAAAATTAAATCTGTTTATTCGCAATTAAATGTGTTTATTTTCTGCACTGATATGCATTGATGACTAGGAAAGAGAAATTCTGATCTTTGACTGCTTGACTGATTTAGTGGACATTAACCTCTGTACCTTTGACGGTTTTTGATGTGATTCCAATAGCCACATAGAACAAGATTCTTGACACTTTGAGGAATCACCTTGAGCTGGAAAATAAAGAGGCACTTTCTTAGAAGTTGGATCATGGTTCTAAGTCAAGAACTCACCAAAACAAGTACCAATTCCCAAACTCATTTGGATGAACCAAATATTGTCAAATTGAATCAACAAAGGAATTATAAAAGAGAAGACCGAACAGAATTAAAACACAAACAAATGTACCGAACAGAATTTAGAAAACCAAAACATAGGTGCTGGAAAATTAAGGACAGCCGAACCAAAAAATGCTCAAGAACACAAGACAACAAGAGTAATTGAAAGAGAAGAAAGGAAGGAGAAGAGAATGCTCATGAAGATGGAAGATAGGTTGGATGATCACGCCACTAGAAGTATGGATGCTCCTAGATGAGTGTGGAAGCCGCCACTTGAGGAAACCATGGTCCTTCAAGATAAGACTAGAGTAGAAGCTCAAAAGCTCTCCAAATGCTCACTCCAATTTTGAGTATAGTTTCTTTAGATGAATTCAAATCTGAATTTTACAAAGGAAGCACCTCTATTTATAGCCTAAGGTGCTGAAAAATAAGTGGGAAATTTCAAATAAACTCATTTGAAATTCCCACCAAAAACAAGTCACATGGGAGGTGTGACCTTTTTCTACTATGACACCTCTCAAAAACTACACCTACACCACTCTCCTAAGTCACATGGACAATGTGACTTTATTTTACATTTTCACACACCTTTATTTAATAACCACACCTCCTAAAACTATACAAGAGTATTTCAAAGCTTGGCCTTGCCCCTCATGGGATGGACTTGGGCTCTTTGGGCTTTGGCCTTCTTGGGCTTGGGCTTGGGCTTTGGGCTTGGGCCTCATCTTTATTTTATGTCTTCTTTTAATTTTGAGAAGACTAGAAGGAAGAACTTCAAATGTGAGGGTGGATGTCCTTTTCCTCCATTAATAAAAGCCTCCTTTATTTGATTCTCATCATACTCCTCGAGTTGGAGAGAATTCGTCCACGAATTCTGAATCCCTGCATATAACAAAGTCAGTTTAGTTTTACAATTAAAAGTTGAAGAAAAATGTAAACATGACTTAGCATTTGTAAATAATGGGATTTCAGAAAAGGAGGTTCTATAAATCGACCAAGTTGGAAAAATTTGTTTGGGAATGATGTGATGTTTTGGAAAAAGACCTCTTAAATGGTGACAACCATTAGGAGGTATGAAAAAATCATCCCTAACATTTTTTAACCAAGATGGTGGTGAAATAGGAACCTTGGGTAATGAAAAAGATAAGGAAGGAAAACACCTTGGAGGTGAAAGGATAAGACCCATGTCAACTTGGCCTTCTTTGTCTTTTTCTTGTTTACTTGTGGTAGGTGGGTGAGTTAGGTCTTGTTTTACCTTGTTGATCTTTAAGATTTGCTTTTGTGGACAATGAAGAGCTATGTGCCCAAAACCTAAACATTTAAAACATTTGATATTTGAAGTTTTGGTAGGTGACTTAGGAGTAGAAAGATTTGTAGTAGAAACTTTGTTTGGAAACATGGTTTGTTTGGAAAAATTGGAAGGAGAAATTTTGTTTGCATCCTTCCTAGAAGAGTTGTAGAAATCATCATCATGAGTATTTTTGAAAGTTTTGTTCAAAAGATATGATTCTACCTTGATGGCTTTGCGAAACACGCTCTTTAAAGAAGAATATTCTTTTAATTCTACAAAATCTCTAATATCTCTTTTCAAACCACGTACAAACCATTTAATCTTTGACTCTTCATTAGCATGCATATTCATTTTAGTCAAAGTTGTTTCAAAATCTTTAAAGTATTCATCTACCATCCTATGTCCTTGAGGAAGCCTTTGGAACTTCAACAAGTGTTCCTTCCTAGAAGGAGGAACAAACCTCGCGCGCATACACTCTTTCAAAGCATTCCAAGAAACCACGGGAGGTTTCTTGCGATATATAATGTCCATTACAATTTTATCCCACCATTCTTTGGCATAGCCCAAAAAGGATAAAGAAACTAATCTAAGTTTTTGGTCATCTTGGACCTTATACACATGAAAATAATGGTCAACCTTAGTCTCCCATTCTAAATACACATTAGGATCACTATCACCATTAAAACTAGGGACTTTTTTACAAGCAATGTTGAACACTTGGTGATATCTTTGGTCACGGTTATAGCTCTCTTCATGAGAATGATGGTGATGCCTCCTTCTTCTATGTTCTTCTTCACCAAGGACTGAAGCTTTGGAAGGAGAATGCTGTTTGTAAGATGCACCACTTGAATAGCCAGCCATTTTGCAAATAAAAAACAGCAAACACACAAAAACAGCAAACAAGTTAAGAAACAAAATTAGCAAAAACAGTGAGCTTGGCAATGAAACTGCCGAAGTGAAATGAGGCTGAAAAAAGAGATCACTCTCAAAGAAATAATGTTCTTGCACCAATCTGATCTTGAGGCCTTGGAATCCTCAAATGAAATATGTCAAAGCAAGCACACCAATCTTAAGAGCAAACCACCACAAAACCAAAGAAACAATAAAGACAAACAAGAAAAGGTATAAGCAAGGAAAGGTAATTGCAAAAGGAATACTATATGTAAGACAAACTCAAAGAATAAGAATGAAAGACAATCAAGAAAATAAAGAACTCAATGAGAAAAGTAGGCACACAAAAGAATACCTAAGGAAAAGCACTAGAGTAGATGAAGAAAACAAAAATATTAGCTACTGGAAAAAAAAAAAAATTATGCAAACTGTGTTTGATATTCACTGATTTAACTGGAACGTTGTAGAGCGAACTGGATTATGAAATTTATACCACAGAAACTTCAAGATGTTAACTCAATAATGGCACTGGAATCAATTAAAAACAGTAAGCCAATTGAGAGAAATAAATTTTTTAAAATCACTGCCAGATTACCGTATTTTTTTCAGCAGGAATGTACACTTTTTTTATTTTATTTATCATTTTTTGTGTACTTCATATTTTTGAATGATTCTTTTTTCTATTCTTTTCTAACACTTTGAATATCTCAAATCCAGAATTTCAGAATTTTACAGTACGTAAATCAGTTGCAATAAGGAAAAACAGTAAGCACTCTTTTCAGAAACAGAGGAAACCTAATAGGAATAAAAAAAACAGAATGATGAACTAGCAAAGACATAATAGAAAATGATGTATTGGAACTTGTATAGGTCTAGAATACAAGTATGAACTCAATTCTAAAAAGAAAATGCACAAAGGATCAACATCAATTCAGAAAATTATATGACACCAAAGCAAGAAACAATCAAAACAATAAAAGTACTACTAGAAGTAATGACATATATGGAATAACATGACTAAGACACAACTTGACATGATTCAAAAATTAAAAGACACAACACAAATTGTAACAAATGAAAGGAAGCTTAAGGTAAACTCTAGGAAGGATAATGCCATTCCAAAAGAGCAACCATACTCATAAGAATTATGAGTGCCATAAACCTTTCCTCAAACACTTGGAGCAAAAGAAAAACAGCAAGAAAACTCAATTAAAATTCTAAAACAGAAACTTAAATTGCAAGAAATTAAAAAGAGCTCTTGAAATAAAGTGCACACAACTCAACAATTAAACAAGAATGAACCTAAGACTCATGATACCACATGATGTGATTCCAATAGCCACATAGAACAAGATTCTTGACACTTTGAGGAATCACCTTGAGCTGGAAAATGTAGAGGCACTTTCTTAGAAGTTGGATCATAGTTCTAAGATCAAGAACTCACCAAAACAAGTACCAAATCCCAAACTCATTTGGATGAACCAAATATTGTCAAATTGAATCAACAAAGGAGAAGGAAAAGAACAAACCGAACAGAATTGAACTTCAAAACAAAAGAACCGAACAGAATTTAAAAACTAAACAGAAAATAGGTGCTGGAAAATTAAAGGAACCGAAACAAAAACAACTCAAAACTCAAGGCAATAAGAACAAATTGAAGAAGAAGAAAGGAAGGAGAAGAGAATGCTCATGAAGATGGAGGAATGGTTGGATGATCACGCCACTAGAAGAATGGATGCTCCTAGATGAGTGTGGAAGCCGCCACTTGAGGAAACCATGGTCCTTCAAGATAAGACTAGAGTAGAAGCTCAAAAGCTCTCCAAATGCTCACTCCAATTTTGAGTATAGTTTCTTTAGATGAATTCAAATCTGAATTTTACAAAGGAAGCACCTCTATTTATAGCCTAAGGTGCTGAAAAATAAGTGGGAAATTTCAAATAAACTCATTTGAAATTCCCACCAAAAACAAGTCACATGGGAGGTGTGACCTTTTTCTACTATGACACCTCTCAAAAACTACACCTACACCACTCTCCTAAGTCACATGGACAATGTGACTTTATTTTACATTTTCACACACCTTTATTTAATAACCACACCTCCTAAAACTATACAAGAGTATTTCAAAGCTTGGCCTTGCCCCTCATGGGATGGACTTGGGCTCTTTGGGCTTTGGCCTTCTTGGGCTTGGGCTTGGGTTTTGGGCTTGGGCCTCATCTTTATTTTATGTCTTCTTTTAATTTTGAGAAGACTAGAAGGAAGAACTTCAAATGTGAGGGTGGATGTCCTTTTCCTCCATTAATAAAAGCCTCCTTTATTTGATTCTCATCATATGGTATCAGTTTTGGTCATGGTTATGTAACCGATTTGATGGTTTGGGTGCTCAATAAGAATTTGAGTGTATGCATCGTGACCCTAAAGATTTGGTGCATATTTTCAAAGATTCTCTGCACAAATTCAGAGCATAATATCTTCATGCATATCCACTCATAACTGCCATATCAATCCATTTATTCTGCTATAAATCTGTGTGAATACTTGCTACCCACATTGGCCATTCTCTTTCTATTCTCACCATTTGAAATCAAGAAAAGAATTCAGGTTACCATGGCTTCGTCTTCAAGACAAAAACAGAAAGGCAAGGGAAAGCAAACCACTTCTCAAGGTGTGTTAGAAGGATGGTTCGCTGGAAATGAAGAAGGCATCAATGCCTACATTCATGAAACAAGCAGGAAGCAGATCAACATACCCAAGGTGCTGGATTTCAACTGGCTGAAATCTGAAAAACTGGTAGAAACAAGGACTGTGTTGAAGCACCAGAAACTGAAAAAGATGCTGGAATTAACGGGTAATGTCTATCCTGACTTGGTTAAGGTGTTTTATACTAACCTCACATTGGATGGGAAGAATGTTGTCTCTTATGTGAAAGGGACAAAGATGAAGATCACAAGTGAGGTGTGGAATTCTGTGGCTGGAATAAAATATGCTGGACTGAAAGTAGGGAAAGGAAATACCAGTGGAATTTCAGAATTCAACAAGCTGCAATATTACAAAAGTTGCATGAGGAATCCTACAGAAAGCATAAACAGGTTCCATGCAGGGCATTTGAACCTCACTCCACGTCTAGTTGCCTACATTATAGCTTGGCAACTGATTCCAAGAGGAACAAACCATGCTGTCCTACATGAAGAGGATCTCATTCTCCTATATTGCATCATGAACCAGATTAAGGTAAACTGGGTGTTCATTGTCAATGAACACATGCTCAAGTCAAAAAGGTTGGCTGATTACAGATTTCCCTATGCTATTCTTGTTTCCAAATTAATTGATTACTTTGGTGTTGATGTTACAAATGAGAGAAATGACCCTATCAAAGCTGTAAGTGAGATTGATACTTCAACTCTCACCAAAATGGGTTTTCACAAAATTGAAAACAAGTGGGTGGTTCTCAAGGAGAATGACTCTCAAGCAGAACATGAGGATGTGGATGAAGTTGTTTCTATGGATGATGACTCACCTGCTGCCCAATCTGAACATGAGGAAGTTGCTGCAAATGCCATAGTTGCCTATCAAAGTCCAGAATACCGTGGAGAACCAATGTCTATGTTTGAGAGGCAAGTGCTGTACCGTCTTGATGTCATGTCTGCAGAACAAAGGGCACACTTTGAGACTACTCATGCAAGGTTCCAACACCTTGATGATCAGATTGAAGGGGTTCAGGCACAGCTTGCAGAGCTTTACTACAAGAATCAGTAGTTTTCTGTTTTTAATGCTTTCTTTATCAGTTTTAAAGTTTCTGTAATGTTGAACAATTTGGTTTTCTGTTCCTGAACTATTATGATTGTGGTTTCTGCTTTATATCTCTTTATTCCCTATGCTTATATGCTGTTTGATGAATCCAAAGGGGGAGAAAAATAGCTCACCATGCTAGGTGAAGCTAGCTGATACAGGGAGTTAATTCTGCACCTTAAAACCATGTCTTATGCTATGCAATACTGCTGTCTTTTCTGGTTTAAAATCTGGTGCAGTGCAGGTGCAATTCTGGTTTAAAGTCTAGTGCAGGTACTTAAAGCAACAAAGCTATGAGGTTAGCTATGGGGATTTGTCTCCATCAAACAGGGGGAGATTGTTGAAGATGGTTGCTACCCCTTCAAGATTGTGTTTGATGAAGACTTGTATGTAGTGTTTGATGAAGACATTTATGTACTTTCCATGTATTTGTGCTTTGCTTTAAGTATGTCTTAGTTAGTGCTTAGAGGTTGTCTAAGAGTAGCTTTTTGCTGAGTAACTCACCTCATAACCACTGGCCATGTGTTAAGAACAAGCATAAGTTTTCTAAAACTGTTTTTCACATGTTTTACACAAAAACACGTTTTACTGCATAAAAATAAATATGTTCTCTTCTAAATAAACAGATTCATTTTCTTCACTGATGCCTTGGCTAAAGTCTTGTAAAAATTTGATTTTGCGCATCAGGTATTTTGACTAAGTCTTCTTCTTTTCAAAACGAATGAGTTTCAAATAGTTAAACTTTCTCTGTTTTCGTTTTGAAAAAATAAATCTGTTCATCTGTAAATGAATAGATTCTTTTTCTCTCTGGTGCCATGACAAGCTTAAACGTTTTCAGTTTTATCTCTGCACCATAATGGTTGACTAAGTCTCCTCACTTAACAGATTCTCTAACTGCTTTTTGAAAATAAATCTGTTCATTTTATTTTCAATCTGTTCATTTTATAACAGCTTTAACTGTTTTTCAAAAATCTGTTATAAGCTGGCTTTCTATTAAATGCAAACTTGTTTTCTGAGTTAAATAATCAATTCAACAGTTCATACATTTGCAAAAACAAGTTTTACAGCAGAGAATCAAAGGTTTACAAAGGATTAGCATTTGTTCTTCAAAGATTTCGAAAATCACAAAGTGCTTGTTCTTGGTTTGGTTCCAAAAGCTTGGTGTGAGGTGCAGCTACTGTTCTAGCAATCTTGCCTACTGGTTTAAGGCTGATCTTTGTTACCTCAATCAGGTGTAGTCGTTTCACTTCTTATTACTTGTAATAGTTTGGTTGAATCCTCTTCTTGATAGGTGTTCTTGGAGAGTGGATGTGTGTGTGTGAGTGCTGAAATAGGTTTTTTCAGCAAGAGTACCTAAGTTCTTGTAGGTTTCAAGAACAGTGGGAAGTGTACTTGATTGTACTGTGTGTTAGTGAATTCCACCTGTTGTTGGTGAAGACTGGATGTAGCTCAGGTTGAGTGAACCAATATAATTGCTTGTGTTCATTCTCTCTCTCTCTCTGCAATTTCGTTTCTGCATAATTGATAAAACAGCAAAGAAATAAATCTGTTCAATTGAAAATAAATCTGTTCTTTCTGGGCACTGTGCATACTGTTCTTGATTTCTGAAAAAGGTGTTTGAATCTGATAAGAACATACAGAATCTGCTAAAACCATTGGAACAGATTGACTGTGATAGGCTGTTCAAGAAACTGTCAATGCTACTAATTGAACCTTAAACAAATTGCTTAAAGTTGAAGCTTGCTGTTTTGTGATTCATTGTTCTTAATTTCTGGAAAATTTCTTGACATCAAGAAGAACACTCATAGTCTGTTAAAAGTCACTGGAATAGCTTGTTTGCAAAGGTCACTCAATTAACTAGCATGTTATCAATTGAACCTTAATCACTTGCTTGAAATTGAAGCTTGTTGTATTTGTGTTTCACTGTTTTTCAAATCTGATATTTGTGTGTGTGCTGCTGGAAATTCTCACTGCATAATCTTGTGATTAACCTTGCTGAATTAAAAGCTTTTCAAACAAAAACAGTGCTGAAATAAATCTGTTCATTTTAACATAAATCGATTTATTTTCTGTAAAACTGGGTTAAACACTGTTTCTGCGAAGAAGTTTTAAAAGGTCAATTCACCCCCCCTCTTGAACTTTGGCACTATTAAACCCAACATTTTTTGCACTGCTACGCATACCACGTGCAGTCTTCCCTCATGGTTGGCCAATAATACCCTGCTCGAATACCTTTCGATGAGAGAGCTCGTCTACCGATATGACTTCCACAAATACCTTCATGGAGCTCAACCATGATACGTGTGCACTGCTCACTGCTCACACAAGACAAGATAGGGTGAGTGTAGGCCATCAGTCAGGTAACGCCTATAAGGTGTCATCCAAGTTTCACCTACGTTGATTAAGCAAACGTTAGATGATTCTCACACTGACAAGTCATAAGCACTTACCTTGGGCACTCTTAGCGTTTCTTGTGTCAATGATTGATGCCCTCTTCTTCCGGCCTTTAAGATACTCACCTGTTGGACCTTCTCCATGCAGCCTGTGATAAGGGTTTCCTGGATAACTAACCTCTGTCGGCCCCCCTTGCCCGAGCTGGCGAGCTTGGTCAGTAAGTCGGCTCAGGCATTGTGCTCCCTAGGAACGTGCACTAGCTCGAACGTAGCAAAGTTCTCTTATAAGAGCATCACATACTTTAAATATGAGACCATTTGGGGATCCTTGGCCTTGTACTCACCAGTAACTTGTCCAATTACAAGCAGCGAGTCACTTTTTACCAACAAACTTCAAACGCCCATCTCTTTGGCTAGTAACATTCCTGCCACCAATGTTTCATACTCAGCTTGGTTGTTGCTGGCTTTGAAAGCGAATCTTAGGGTCTGCTCGATTAGTAAGTCGTTTGGTCCCTCAAGGATTATACCAGCTCCACTTCCTTGCTGGTTAGAGGACCATCCACAGAGAGGACCCACTAAATCTCCACTCTCTAACTAAGTGGCTGCCGAGGAGGAGCTCTACTACAAAGTCAGCATAAATTTGCCCTTGATAGGTCCTTTGGACTCGTACTGCACATCAAACTCGGACAGCTTGACCGCCCAGCACACCATTCGTCCCTCCACATCAGGTTTCTGCAAGACCTTACGAATGGAAAGGTCGGTCATTACGATCACTGTGAAACTTTGAAAATAGTAGCGGAGCCTCCGAGCTATGAAATATCACTGCTAAGGCTACCTTCTCAATGGCCTAATAGCGCACCTCAGGCCCCTACAACACATTGCTAACAAAATACTCAGGCTTGTTGACGTGATCCTGCTCCTGCACTATGACCAAGATGATCGCTCGATCCGTGATAGCGAAGTAAAGACGGAGGGGAGTACCTAGCCACGGTTTGCACAGAACAGGCGGGCTGGCCAAGTACTCCTTCAGCTTGAGGAATGCTTCTTCGCACTCGCTTGTCCACACAAATTGGTTGTTCCTCTTCAAATGTTGGAAATAGGGATGCCCCCGATCTCCTCCAGCTGATAAACATCGGGACAGGGTGGCCATTCGTCCTGTTAGTTGTTGTACCTCTTTCACTGAGGTTGGGCTCCTCATTGCGATGATCACCACACACTTCTTAGGGTTTGCCTCTATTCCCCGTTCGGTGAGGAGAAACCCCAAGAATTTTCCTGCTTCTACCTCGAATACACATTTTTCGAGATTCAGCTTCAAATTGTATCTGGCCATTGTGGTGAATAGCTCTTATAAGTCGACAATGTGCTTGTCCTTCTCCTTGGAGGTGACGACCATGTCATCCACATACGCCTGCACGTTTCGCCCAATCATGGGGGCGAGAACCCTGTCCATCAGCCTTTGGTAGGTTGCGCCAGCATTCTTAAGATCGAAGTGCATCACCTTATAGCAATAGCTAGAAAACTCTATCATGAATGTTTTCTTGCATTCATCTTGGGGGTGCATCCGAATTTGGTTATACCCTGAGAAGGCATCCCGAAAGTTGAGAAGTTGTCAGCCTAACGCACTATCCACCAAGGCGTCGATGCTGGGCAGCAAATATGAATTCCTCAGACAGGCCTTGTTAAAATCCGTGAAATCGACGCACATTCTCCACTTCTCGTTGGCCTTCTTGACCAACATCACGTTTGCCAACCACTCAGGGTATTGGATTTCCCTTATATGGCCAGCACTTAACAGTTTTTGAGTCTTTTGCCTAATGACCAGGCGTCTTTCTTCGTTGAACTTCCTTCGCCTTTGTAGGACAGGTCTGACCTTTGGATCCATCGTGAGACAATGGCACAAAAAGTCAAGGTCGATGTCGGCATGTTCGAGGCAGACCATGCAAAGGCGTAGATATCGTGCTATGACTTCGACGATCTGGTTCTGCATTTCTTGGCTTAAGGACTTGTCAAGCTTGAACTTCTTTCCTCCGATCTCTCTTTCCTGAACCTCACCTACAAGCTCAGGTCGCCTTTCCTGGGCAATCTCCGCACAGGTGACCCCTTCTACCTCTTGAGGCTGGGCGGTGATCGAGCATACTCCTCTTTTAGTCTTCAAAATATTCTCGTAGCATTTATTTGTCACCTTCTGGTCATACTTGATGGTAATTACCCCTTCCTCAAGGGAAGGCAACTTCATTTTCATGTGCCTCGTTGAGGCCACTGCTCCTAACCTGTTCAGGGAAGGCCTGTCTAGGAAGATGTTGTAAGCTGAAGAAGCGTTAACGACGAGGTATCTGATATTGATGGTTCGAGATGAGGTGTCGTCTGTGAAGGTCGTCTTTAACTCCACGTGCCCCTTACTTCTACCTGGTCTCCCGAGAAGTTGTACAAACAATCGTCGTATGGTCTCAGTTGGTCGAGCGACAACTGCAATTTGTTAAATGAGACCTGTGAATCAGCCTTAGTAAAGTAAATGTCGAGCTCAGGCGATTGGTCAGTCTCCCGCGCCTCTACTGCCATCACTTCTCTAGCATACTTCTTTCGCTGGGAGGTGGTGCATCCTCCCCCTGAGAACCTCCTAGAGATCGTGTTGACCTCGCCATGGACTGGCACTTCGTGTCCTTGATCCACTGTTGGGATCACCACCGTCGAGGCTTCTTGACCTTCCTCTAGATATTCCTTCAGGAAGCCATCCTCCACCAAATCAGCCAATTGGTATCCCAGTGCTATACAGTTTCGCACGTCGTGCCCGAAGGCCTTGTGGAACTCGCACCAGGTGCCCTTACTTGGCCTCAAATTCTTGTCACTCTTCGAGGGGAACTTCAACTTGTCAAGTCAACTCCTTGTAGCTCATTTTGAACTTGTGTCGACTGGGCAGGTCTCCCTTGACTCTCGCCCTAGTCTGATGCTTTTTCGGTTCGTAGGGTTCATGCCTGGTTGGTGATCTCTTCTTCGTCGCAACTTCATGTACTCTCATGGGTTGAGCTTGGATGCTTTCCCAGGGCTTTATCAGCCCAACGCTTCCACGTTTTACCGTTACCTGCTCCTCGGCGTCAATGTGGGCAACAGCTCATCGCTGGATCTCACTAAACGTCTTCGCCCGATTCCTTATCAAAGAATCGCTGAACAGCCCTAACAAAATTCCCCGCCCAAAGGCGTGCACCATCAAAGCTTCATCCTTGGTGTGGAGCTTTACCACCAACGCCCCAAACCGATTCAGGAAGTCCTTCAGGGGCTTTCCTTGGTACTGCTTCACCCCAAAGAGGTCGAAAAAGACAGGGGGTGGAGCACGGTTGAATATGACTTGCTCCCTGAACAATGTAGAGAACTGATCGAATGAGGTGATGTGTCCATCGGGGAGACCAATGAACCAATCCAATGTCGTGCCTGCGAACGTCACAATGAACAATTTGCAATGCATGGTGAATGTTCCTCCAGAGATCATCATTTGAGTATGAAAAGCCGTGATGTGGGCCTCCGGGTCTTCGATACTTGTGAAAGTAATTCTGGGTGTCATGAAATTGGTTGATATCACGACATTCATGATCGCCTGGGAGAACGGCATGGGGCGAGCTCTAACTCGAATATGTGGGCTTTGTTACCCTACTATGCGTTCCCCCAAGCGTTGTAGATCTCTCTGCAGCTCCTCATTGCCCTGCGTAACTCTTCATTGCTTGCTCGCGATGCGTCCAGATCGACCCTGAATTGGTCTTGTTTGTGGGCCTGCTCGACCCATACCTCAGCCAAAACCCTCTCATGGTCAGCCTTGGATGTTGCCACTGCCTACTGGAGAGTGTTGACGGTTTCCATGAGTTGTTGTAGGGTGGCATTGTCACCTTCCTCCTTTCCAGATGGGCCTTGTTGAGTATTCCTCATATCACCTGGTAGCTTGAACACAATTGTGGATGGGACCTAGTTTTATCGAGCCCTACGATAGGCGCCAAATATTCTTGTCGGTTGACCTGGTCGCCGGTTGACTATGGGAACAGGCTGTGACTCCGTCTGCCTCTACTGGAATTTGCTCTTTCCTTTAAATATTGGAATGCGACTCTGTTGAAACAGAAGGGGTCGTACGTGTTGATTGCACTCCGACGATCAAGTCAGTACAGGGCTTATAGAAACAATAAGTAAGTAAGTAGTTTCAGTCAGTGTACCTTTACCAGGGATCTCTAGTCCCTTTTATAGAATACTTTTAGGTTACTTCTTGTAACAACCCTTCTCTCATGAGAACCTTATCTCGAGTGAAAGTAGGTATGATGGGAGGAGAGTCTGTTACAATGTGCACAATCTTAGTACGACAACCGCCAGAATCTTTCCTCCTTGGAGTGCATAATCTTAACAGCATGATCGCCAGGGTACCAACTCATGTACCTGCATCAGGGATCCATCTATCCACTGTAAGCGTACAAGCTTTTACGTATCATGCATGCAGTTTATCCCCAAAACCCTAACACTTTTGGGCTTAGACGTTTTTAGAGTATTTATTGAATATTTTACTTGTGCTAAACCCAAATGTACTAAACACACCACTCACACTTTTTCACTGACCAGGCCTTATACAAGTTGAGTATATGAATGAACCTCTCAACGCACACATACCTTAAGTCCACTTTCGTGACCCATTATCACAACCAGACCATCGAGCTAACCTGTTTGACACAGGTGTCGATGTTCGATTACTGATCACTGAGCCCAACGCTCTAGTCCAATACAATTATTTTCCTCTTGCAATTTTCAAATCATTTATTCTCTCTTTTAAATTAATTTAATCTATGAGAAATCTTTTGCTTCTTTATGTAATTCATCGAATGCATTTAGCAATTGATCCTTCCCATGCAGTGTAAACTCTTTTGTCCATATTTCTTTCTTTACTTCTACATCCTTTTTATTTTTGTTTGATGAAAACATTCAATTACCCAAAAAAACACACCACATACCACATAGTTGAAACTGGATTTTCGATTTTCTCTGTTGGATATCGTTTTGTTTTATGTATCAATTTTATTAGATTGAGATAATTGGTATTTCAAATTTTAAGATGGCATCTTCAATTCCCACATACTCAATAAAAAGGTATCACCTATCATATTATCCACACAACTAGTCTAATAGTACTACCCTGCATTTAGTACAAATAAAGTGCAAAAGGAACATAAAAAAAAGTCAATCATAACTTTGTTTTATCAAGTTAAATCCAAATTCCTTTAAAAAATAGCTAAATCCAACTCTCAAATCCTAAAATACAGTGACATACGGGCACAATTTATAGTTCCCTCTTTATAACGGTCTCATTTACTGTTAGATGTATAAAATAGTATGTGGAAATATAAGCTGAGACTATTTTACAACAACTAAAAAAAATGAGGTTGCATGATATAAAAAAACAAAATAAAATTGCAACGTCATGCACCCACCCTCGATCTATACAACTTCCAAACCCCTAAAACTGCAGCTATTAGCCTATTAGAATGATTCAATATTACTTCTTGTGGTACAAGTTCACTTTTTTCTGTAACTCAAAAAATAGATGAATGCGTCTTTCGGTAAAAGAGTTTGCCTAACAAACCAATGGTAGCAGCTGGCTCGGTACTCTTCCATTCCACAGGAAACTATCATAGAAGCTTGCAACAGTATATACATGTTCAAATTTTCAAACCTGCGAATTTGTGCATATTTAGATTTAGTTAAATGTATGGGGCATGAAATGCAAATGTAAACGATAAAATTCACTCAAACAATGCAAATGTTTACACAAGAAGGCTGCATCTCATTTATGGTGGTAGCATAGCTTCCTAATTTGACATGACATATCTCTAGATATTATTCACTCAAACAATGTCGCATTCAACAGAAGTGTTAGGATCCATGACAAAAGTGAAAGTTTATTTTGCTTTTATGTAGCTCTTTAATGCTAGATTAGTTTTATAGTAGCCTTTTCTAAAACTCTGTCAAGAAGCCAAACAATTTATCCATAAGGCAAGCAAGCAAAAAACTGTCTTTCTTACCAGCCTCGTTATCATGTATGTTACCACCAAACTATGTTGTGTTACATGTAAGAAAATCTCATGCCTGTCTTTTGTGCTTCCATACACATGCATGTAATCAGGTGTTGTGTATGGAAGCAAGTATGAACTTAACCGGCAGATTGCTTAATATAAGAATAATTTAAGTGACTCGGACCATATCATGTTATTGCAACAACACTTACCAACATTTGAGGTAACCTAAGGAAGCCAAAGGACAAAGAATATAAAACAACTGAGATTGTTGTTGCTGTAATTAAATTGTGTACAAGACGCTTGTCGTCTTTGCTGGGCACGAATGCCACCTTGAGTGTATTTGTCAGGTCAAAAAGCCTACAGGAAATCTGCAAAGAATGTTAAAATCAGAATCAATCAGCATAAAAAATCTCAATCCAACTTGTGCTTTTTACTTACTGCAACATATATGGAAGTAGTAAGCATGAAGTTCAACATTGGGTAGTCTGGGATCAGGGAAAGCAACAATTTGGGTTGTCCGTCTGGAACACCTGACCTAAAAAATCAGCCAATTGCACAAAGGAAAAATTAATATATTCAGATAAATAACAAAAATAATCACACTACACATGTACACAAGTTGCATCAAGCACGAAAGCAATTGTGCATGAATGTATATTATGCATTTTCCCCTTTCGACCTGCTGCAGTAAGAACCAAATTTTAGAAATAATAAGCAAATTAGTTAAGCAAAATCTTTTTCACCCCTCAAGGACGAGCTAATCATCCAACAGTTTAAGTCCTAATTGCCCACATTTCTAGTGCAAAGCATATTCCATGTTATGTTTTTTATATGGCAAATTGATAGTTAATACACATCATATTTTCTAAATTCGAAGTTATCACCCCACCAAAAAATAATAATTAAAATTATTCAAAATTAAATGCTCAACATTGAGTGTAACGAAACAAATGTATGAACAATTCTAGACATCTATTATACCATGCCAAACAAGTGAAATCCTACATGCCCAAACATGTATCCAGGTCAGGCCTAGGAATCGAATATGGTTGTCACTGACTACATGTGCACCAAACAACCCCTCGACTCATTAGGACAACAAATACATAATATCCAGTAAAGCATCAATAAATGCTAAAAGTAGTACCTTAACCAGATATGGATCTGGGAGATGTAAGTCTCAAGTGTTATCTTCCCGAGCCATCTAGCAGAAGTAGAAGCATTATAAATAAATTAACAAATTACCAGCCTTAAAAAAGTGAAGAAAGTTAAATTTGACAGCATTTAGCGGTAAATTAGGTCATTGAGTTGAAGGCATGCCCATGTGTTTGCATGTAAAAGAGAAGGAAAGAGAAGAAGAATAAAAGATTGTACTTCTACAAAGACAACTTACGCAAAAAGTGTCAGTGTATAGCTACGGAAACTTTGTGTAACATTCCGCAAGCATATGTAAACCCTGTCAAATAAAAATGTGCCACATTAATAACTGAAAAGGTCTATCCCATAGGGTTCCTCCCCCTCCTCCTAAATGAAATGTTAAGGAAAAATGAACATACGTTATGGGAATCCACGAGGTATAAGGATGGTATGTATTGTATGTAAGCTTGTCCAGCTTGTATATATGCTCAAACCATAAATAACCCACCTAGAAATTAACTCAAATGGTCAGCGCTATCAAATAAAACAAAGCAAAGGTATGCTAATATAATAATGCTATTAAAAAATATAATACCAACGAGCATATCAGCACTATAGTTGCTTTGATTGATATTCTGCGCTTGATTTCAGCTTCCTCCAATTTTTCCATCCATCGTTCAACCTTATAATACCATGTCACAGTCAACAAAGTACTCAACTCACAGGAAAATGAAAAAAGAAAGAGGAGACAGAATTCGGAGATATTTTCCTGCTTCATAATCATCACTCAATCAAAGAGGATGAACTAAATGTAAGATTTGTTTGAATTATTTCAGAAACATAAAAAATGAGAAACTTACAGTTGGATGATAATAAGCATAAATCATGCCAATTATCCAGATGTAGCGATCAAGCCCTGAGCGAAAATGCCATTCATGCAAGCGGGAAAGATGTGATTTGGCAGGATTTGGATCGGTATAACCTGCAATTTTAAAGAAAACTTCCAGTTAGCAAGATCTGTTGTTCTTTTAGTGGTGAAGTCAAATATCGAAAATGTTACTAACCGAGAAAGAAAGTGAATGGACTCCAAAGCAATTCGAAGACTCCAGGTATCTCCCATACCAAGATAACAACCAAGAAGCAAGCAATGATTTTCACAGCAATGACTGACCCAATCTCATTGTACTTGTTGAGAATACCAAGTGCCCCATAAACCATAAGAGTGAAAAGTGTATGCATAGGGCAGATGTAGTATAACATGTAACTGTTGTTCAGTACAATACAACAGAACACCACAAAGAAATTAAGCCTCCACATCATCTGCTCAACCAGAGAAATTAAGAAATAAGCTGCAGTTAGTACAGACCAAATATAAAAAAGCAAGCTTTTATTGTTCAAGGAAATTGCATACCTGAGCAAATCTGGCCAGACTAAAATCTTTACGAACATAATAATATGAGAAGTTCCCAAATCCAGTCATCCAAACATATGCAGCGATGAACAAACGGATTGCATTGTATATTTCAGATGCAGCAAAGTAATGGTACATTAAAAACAAAACCTGTTATGGATGTCAAACATTAGAAATTTGAAATGTTAAAATGTGAAGAATTTACATTATTAACTATAAGTACAGCAAGAGTTGAATAATCAGAAGATCTGATGAAAAAATCTACAACAAACTGAACTGTATTTCCTTATTACTAAATGTATAAATTTTAGGGGGTCAGGAACTTGCATGATTAAGAAGTTTCAGGGAGTTTTTCCAGCATAAATGAAAAGAGAAAAGCAACATCAACCGAAAAAGTGACCAACCTGCATCCAGCCTTTCCATTCTTCAGTCTGGTGTCTATTTAAATAAAGGATGGATTTACCAGAAAAAGGTGACTTGTCTTGATGTATCTTAAAGGAAGTCATTGCCGAAACTATGATGAGGAGAAAATAGAGAAATAGGAAGATATCCCTATTGTAACTCTGCAAAAACAGATGATCGTTGACAAAGATTATATCACTTATGTATAGTAGCCACATGACAAGGATAATTTTTAAATATATATTACTGCTTTCACGGCAATTAAGAATACTGATTTTTATAACCTATGATCAATAGCAATGGGCACTGGCTAAGGTGGTACATTGTGCATTATGTGTCTTGACGCAACAAGTAATTCACTCCTATGTCCTTACTCTTCTCCCTCTACTTTAATGATTGATTCCAATCGTTGGTCAATTTTTTATTTAAAAGAGATTTTAGCCTTTCTTGGATTTTCCTAAGTTCGCACTTTGACTTCTTATAGTGTATCTTAAAGGAAGTCACGGTTACAGAAACAAAAGAAATATGAAGTGCCACAAAAGATGTAATTTTGTTGAAAAAATAAGAAGGTAATAGTTCTGTTAAAGCTAATACGCCATGCCAATATGCAGCAATATTTGTTTGCTGAACTGCCTATCCAAGCACAAAATAATACTCATCAAGAAATGAAACACAGAAGAGAAATATCCTGATTAAACTATCTACCTTTTTTGACGAGGCAAAGAAATCCGTGCGGTCACACAGATAAAAGTAAGCCAGAAGGAGACCAAATTCCGACCTATCGCAGACGAAAAAAAAGAGGAAATGAAAAACAATTAGTTTGAACTTTGATCCACATAAACAATTAATTCTCATTTCATATGATTTACTTACATCGCTCTAAGCGTCAAACGGTTTTCAAGAAGGAAATAGTTATCCATCAAAAGGAATCTGAAGAAATAAGGAAAACACCAAGCATGTAAGTGCAAGTTTAAGCAAAGTCAAAATAACAAAATATAGAACCATAATTCAACCAAGAAAAAACAAGAGCGACATGGATTACAAACCGGATAATTGATGGTGAGGCAGTTAAGCTCCGCGCCCTCGGGGATCCTGACTGTAGAGCTCCTCCCTCCAATAAAACTGCTTTGTCTTCGTCTTTAACAGCATCACTACCCATTTCAACTAAGTTGATGTCCGAGTGACCACTAACGAGAACAACTTCCATAAGAAATCAATCATGGCAATAATTTTCTAATGCACTTACATTCTTAAACGTTGGAATAATATAAAATTTCTTAAAGAACCTCCAAACTATAAATCTCAGACAAAACACTTGACTCTGCCACTTAATTAATTCATCCATGTCGGATTATGACATTCTTTATTCTAAAATATTGTGGGGGATTAAACAAAAAACAGAAGTTGCATAACGGTAGCATCATAATTCATAACTAAAAACCCGCTATTGCGACATAAATATACGTACGTTAATCCAATTGTGACCAACTATAAGTGATCAATTAATTTTCTAGTTATCTCGAAATTCGCAGAAGCTACATTTCCGTAAAATGCAAAAAGCAGGCGCAAGTAAAAACTCACGCCAGAGTTATCGATCCAATCGAACTTACGCTTTGGACGAGACAGAGTTTTTCCGATACTCCAATATCTCCGAATATATCCATGCCACAACGACCGGAGTGATCCCGAGCAAGAACGAGACCTGCAAGCGTCAAGAACCGAAGAATCAATAGCTATCACCAATCACAAACACAGACACGTCAAATTCCAAAAAGGCAACGATTAACTAGCGGCGAAAAAACAAGAATCGGTCGATCGCATAAGCACACCACATCAAATTCCACGGTGAAAAATAAACATAAATGAGTAACTAGCGGCGAGAAAATAGAAGTCGGTGCAAGATCTGATGGCTCTAGAAGATCGAACCAGAGGACGTACCTGACCGGGAGTAACAGGACTGAGGATAAGCATTTCGGAGAAGCAAAAGAGGCAGAAGAATGACAACACAGTTCCGGATTCCGAGGCAGCGGAAATCACAGGAACTGAAGCGGCATTCGAAGAATGAGAGCGATTCGACGCTGATCCACCACCGGATCTGGTGGAGAGAAATGGTGTTTCCTAATTTAGCGAGAATGAAAGGGCGAATGAAGAGGAATTTGAATTTCACTGCGCAAAATGGTTGGGTTTGTAAATGCAACAGTGCAGCGAGCGACGGTAGGTGATAAGAGTACTACAACTCACTGCGCGTCTAAGTTGGAGAAGAAGAAAAAAATGTGCAGAACAGAAAAAGAAACCTCACAAAATTCTCAACCATTTCATTATTACTTTCTTCTCATTCAAATTAAAATAAAAATAAATACACATAATTTTGACTCCTGTTTTTTTGTTTACCCTCTGGGATGTGGCGTTAGAAAAGTCGCCGACAATTCAATTAAATTTAGTAATAATTTATTTTATTTCAATCCAGGTCACATCATGGGGTGGGTGCAGTTCCAATTTCTCTTGTGCATTCAATTAATTTAATTTACACTTAACTGGAATTAAAATAATAATAATTTATTATATTTTTTTAAGTTCATTGAATTTTGAAGTGAATTTTTTTAAAAAAAATAATTTGAAAAAATATTAAAGATGTAGTGAGGAGGGAGAGTTATTTTAGTCATTCCAAGGGACGCGCCTATACTCTGGGAAGAGAATTGAATGGAGGGAAAGGGATATGGCATTTGATCACCGACACCACTATTCCTAACTTTTGTTTTGTTTATCAATGTATTTCTAATTCACTCTTTTTAATATATTTCTTGATTATAATTATTTTAAAATATAGAAATAGAAAAGGAGATTATTTTTATGGAAAATCTACTCAATTTTGTGATTTTCAAATAGTTTAACAAGAAAGGAGAGTTTATTTTTAAATTTTTATCGTATTAAAAAGTTTACTTTTATAAACTCTAATATCTCTTACATTTATGTTTTTTTTTATACATTTTGATGGAGAAGTTGTGGTCCTAATGTCACTCGTTTCATGATCTCATTAGCTCTATCCAAATTGAAACATTATTATTTTATTAGTGTCGATAAGAGTATTATAACACCAAAATCAATTATATTTATTTTTCAATGATAACTCAAAATGATTTTTCTGACAAATAAATAGATATCTGCATTTTTCATTTTTAATTTTTATATATTTATATATTTATATAATTTTAATAAATATTAAATTATATGAAAAGACATGTAAATTATCTAAATGCAGCATTAATAATAGTTTTATTAAGATTTTATATTAATTTTTTATATTTTTATTTTATTGTTTTTGAATATTAAATTTTGATTTGACTTGAATGAAATATTGAACTTTGTAAGATTATCAAGATTAAGATTAAGGCTTAAAAAAATTGGAGCAGCAAACAATGTCAAAACATAATGCAAATGGTAATGTTCTTCAAAATCTTCCCATTTCAAGTTTAGAGTAACTTTCATGTTCATCAAACGCCTTATGCAAGGATGGTATATTGGAAGTTGTAGAATCTATCACCATATCAATTGAATCCGCGTCTTCCATGGTAAAGAAGTTGAAAAAAATAAAATAATAAACTAAATACAAATTACCAGACTTCCAACTTATGTAATATATAATAGATCAAAGCAACAATAGGCATAAAAGCTTTGCCCGCAAAATGGGCTTAGGATTCACTAAATTTAACATCTTATTTAAAAGCATTATTCACCAAATTATCCATTATTAATTTTTTTACAATATCTTTGGCGGCTTGATTTATCACTAAGATTTCCAAGAACACTACTAAATACATAAATCTAACATGAAAACAAAATAACTTGCCAAAAATAATTCAGAATCCAAAAATTTCATATAAAAGAAAAAAAACTAAAAAATCTTCCATTGCTTTGTTAGGTGTGTACTTTTGGAGTGCAATATCAAGAAAATCGCTCAAATTAAACCATGATTGAGAGAGAATTGAATGGTAAAAAAACTCAAATCTGCCTTAAATAAACATTTTCATACAAAAAAATTAAGAAAACAATAGAAACAAAAATGTTCAAATCCTATAACAGTGAGTGAAATGAAACTTTGAAACTTCTTTTATAAAACTCTAAATTTGTACTAATTATCCCGTTCATTTACATCTCAAACCTCAAGAGCCATTGAAACATTTCACCGCTCACCGATTTTATCTCCAAACGGTTGGCTTCCGCATCGTAATCTTCACCTAAGCAATGTGGCTTCAGTGTCTATTGCTAGTGAAGAACCTTCCAGAACTTCAAAACGACATAGTATTTGAAACAACCTTCTATTAAATAGTATTACTTTTAAATAATAAGAATTTAAAAGTAACCAAATATGAACAAAAAAAGGGCATAACTTGCTCATATCCTTTTTCTTTCTCTCGCACTTGCAACCATTTGTTCCACTCTCTTTGGGTTCTCCTTTATCTTTAACTTTAGGTGTTCTCTGACTCTTAGGGACACTGTTGAACTCTTTAGTGAGTATTTGTGGTTTCAATTTGATTGTTTCCATGTCGAACTCGCGGTGCCTCTTGCGTCCTGGTCTCTCATTGGCTTCCTCTCATCTTAGTTGCATTATAAAATGAGACGTGTCTCTGCTTCGAACTTGGAAAGTGTGAGGAGAGGAAGCAATGGTGGTTGTTGTTGTTGTTGTACAATGGTGATTGAGGTGAGAGTAAGAAGAACATGGAGCGTGAAGGAAAAAGGTTCAAGATGTGTCAAAATTTATTAGAATTTTTTTCTTTGGAGTCGAAATATAAAAGAGAAAATGAAATGGATGTAAAAGGTGAAAACTACCCTTCATAAGGAAGTGAAGGTAACTGGTGAAAACTACTCCTTCATAAGAAAGTGGATGTAACCGGTGAAAACTACTCCTATGTAACCCCTCAGTAATAATGGAAAATGACAAAATGACAATACACTCAAGAATTTCCAAAATTGCTCACGTGGTCACTACTCACATTTCCTAATATTTATTTTTCTCTCATAAAACAGACATTCTCACTCATTATGCAATTAATTTATCTCTTTCAATTCAAAACGGTTGCTCCATTTATTTCAAATATTTTTTAAAATTATTTCTCCCTCATAAAACAGACACTCTCTCTCATTATGCAATTAATTTTCAAAATAAATTATCTCTCACTACAAGAAAAAAAGGTTTTAATAGAGGTTATTTAGTGAAGGTTAATATAACCTTAGGAATTGATTTAATTAATGGAGGTTTTTTCTAAAACCTCAACAAAATAACGGAGGTTTTTTAACCTTAGCTAAATTCCAAAGGTTTATTCTAAAACCTCAGTAAAATAACAGAAGTTTTTTTAACCTTTATTAATTTCCAAAGGTTTATTTTAAAACCTCCGCAAAATAACGAAGGTTAAAACCTTCGTTAATTTCCAAAGGTTTATTTTAAAACCTCCACAAAATAACGAAGGTTTTTTTAACCTTTGTTAATTTATAAAGGTTTATTTTAAAACCTCCATAAAATAACAAAGATTTTTTTAACCTTCGTTAATTTCCAAAGGTTTATTTTAAAACCTTCGTTAAATTCTAAATATTTATTCTAAAATCTCATCAAAATAATAGAGTTTTTTAATTTTTTTTAAGTGTCAAAAATTTATTGTAAAACATCAATAAAATATATTTTCTCAATTCTTAATAAATAGATATAATTAAATTTTTTAGTGAGTTTAGCCTAAACTGGTATACATATTTAAATATGCTTTGAACTTAGGTCTTAGAGGTTGATTCATTAATTGAAGTTAGAAGGCACTTCATTAATTGAAATTATTATTCAATTCTTAAAGATTGTTTTTATGAATTTCAATAAGTAAAAATAAGTTGTGTGTGAAGTGACATTAACTTATCACATATATACATCATCATAATTTATTTTTTGGTTACATTTGCAGTATCAGATTTTGAAGAATCAGACACTGGAAACTATTCATTATAATAATATTAATAATAATAATAATAGTAATAATATTAATAATATGAATAATATTAATAAATATTAATAATATTAATAATATGAATATAATATTAATTATAATAATAATGTTAATATAATATTAATATGTATAAATTATGTTAATAATAATAAGTAAAATAAAAATGATAATATGACCAAAGAACTTCTTCGGTCTAGTGGTTAACCCTAGTTACTAGAAGGACTTGGGTTCAAATCCTGGTTGATGTGCTTTCTTTGCAATATTAATTGTGGGTGGTTTGGGTTTTTATTTTACGGAGGTTTGAAAGCCTTTTCCTGGTTTTTAAAAAAACCCTGGGGAACCGCAACCCAGGGTAAACCATTTTTTCTTGTAGTGTCTTTCAATTCAAAAATTTTGCTCCATTTATTTCAAATATTTTTAAAAAAATAAGAAATGACACAATGCGCAAAATACTGAAATAAAATCAAATATTAATCTAACATAAAATAAGAAAAAAATTCAGAGTAGTTAAAGAGAATCCCCTTTAATATAGGTATAGATTAATAATTTTTTTTATTAATGTTAAATAAAATTTCTCAATTATAAGAAAAAATATTATGTCTTAAAAAGAATAATACAGAAGAAATATTTGTAAATTGTAGATAAATTAGTCCAAATTTTAAAGTTTATTAACATATCTCAAATACCTAACAAATTCATACCAATTGAGATCCATGTAGGAACTAATTGAAGGAAATAAGAGAATGCAAAAGGTTGTAGCAACTGATTGAACGTAATTGCACAAAATTGCAAAACTGATCTTATTCATTTTGATTTACTCAATCATATATATATATATATAATAAAATTATAATTATTAGAAGCTATAAAATAGGAATACTAACAGGCCTGTAAACTGGCTATTAATGCAATATAACAGTAAAATAGTTTAAGGGTAATAAAATAAAAATTAATAATAATAAAATCTGAATTAATAACCAACATCATCCCTTAGTTCTGATTTGGAACAACCTTCATGCCCAACATATCTCTTAACTTGATGAAAGCATCGATCTTCAATGGCTTAGTGAAAATATATGTAATCTGATCTTCTGATCAGCAGTATTCCAATTTGATCATGTTCTTCCCAACTTGGTCTCGCAGGAAGTGATATCGAATATCAATGTGTTTACTTCTTTGATGAAAAACCGGATTCTTTGCAAGATTAATTGCAGAGACATTATCAACATAAATCTTAATTTGAACATCTAGATTAAAACCAATTTGAGTAATGATATTGCTAAGCCAAACTGATTGACAAGCACTTGCTGCTGCTACATACGCAACTTCACAAGTAGATAATGCAACAATCGACTGTTTCTTTGATGACCATAAGCAAACAGTCTTTACGATTATAAAACAATTACCACTAGTGCTCTTCCTCTCGTCTGAATCTCCACTCCAATCACTGTCTGAGTATCCGACGATCTCAATCTTCTTAGATGAAGAGTAAAATAGACCAAAAGTTGTAGTACCTTTGATGTAGCGCATAATTCTCTTCACAGCTTGTAAATGAACTTATCGAGGTAGCTCCATGTATCGATTGACCAATCCCACAACATAACATATGTCGGGTCTAGTACACGTGAGATATATAAGGCTCCCAACAATCTGCTTAAAGTATGTTGCATCTACAGTTTGCCCATCACCTTCCTTCGTGAGCTTAATTCCAGTTTCAATTAGAGTCTTAACTGGGTTTGAATCCTTCATCTTAAACTTCTTTAAAAACTCATCAGCAAATTTTATCTAATGAATGAAGATTCCATCATCTCCTTGGATGAATTCAATGCCCAAAAAGTAGGACATAAGACCAAGATTAGTCATCTCAAATTCCTTCATCATGATATGCTTGAAATCATCAATCATTTTGAGATTACTTCATGTAAAAATCACATCATCAACATAAAGACATTGTAAGGACCGAGAAAAATAGTCTTAGAGTATAAATGGTACAATTAAAATGACACCTGAATATTTTATTATTAAAGTGAAAAAGCTATATAAATAGAAAATTAGTTATTCAGGTTTCATTTTAAAAGAACCATCATCTCTCTAGAAGTTTCCTTTTCCTTTCCTCTCCTTTCTCTCTAAGATTTTGACCTCCTCGCTCATTTGTTTGACGATCGGAGTCCACCATTAGACTCCTAGCAGCGAGATCTACAAGATTGCCCGATCAAAATCTTTCATAGAGTAAAATCATTTTTGTTCCCTTTTTCCTTTTCTTTCCCTTCTCTCTAAGATTCTGACCTGCTCGCTCATTAATTTGATGATCAAAGTCTGCCATTGGACTCCTGGCAGTGAACTCTACGAGATTGCCCGATCAGAATCTTAGAAAAAGTAAGTTCATTTTTGGCTCATTTTCCTTTGAGTTAGTTTTGATTTGGTTAGGGTTGTCTTTTAGTTAAGTTTGCATGTGAGATTTGTTAGAAAAGATGGCTTTAAACTAGAGGGGGGTGAATTATTTAAAGGGGTTTTCGCAAACTTTTCAAAGCTATAATGAACTTATTTCAGAAACCAATTGATTCAGCAATTCAGTTAGCCAAAACAACAAGCAAAACTGTAATACTAGAAAAAACAATCGGTTGTTTATACCAGCAAACAACAAACAAACTGAAATTAAAGAGTTAGGGATAGAGAGATTGTACACAGTTGTTTATACTGGTTCACTCCAAACTAGAGCTACATCCAGTCTTCTCAGAAACCCTGAGGATATCCACTAAGCAATCACCACTTGATCACTTACACCACAACCAAGAGAATGACCTTGAAAACCTCAAGAAACACACTCTCCTTGGCCAACACTAAGATTGCTGATCTTGAACACCTCAAGAACACACAGCCAATCTCAGCAAAACACACACGAATTGTTGAGCAGTTTACAGAGATTACACTTGTTACAGGTGAATATCTGAAATCAATACAAGTAAAATCCTATTCAGCACCTTGATCAATCTCTCAACACTTTTGCAATCTCAGAACTCTTTGAAAAACTCTTTTTTCAAAACTTTTTTTCAAGATCCTTAAAAACATAAAAACAGTTTTTCATAATATATCTAAGAATATAGTTTGTTATCAAATCTTAACAAACTCTTAATTGCATTAAAAACATATTGGTCAAAGCATTTAATGACTGGAGCGTATTCATTTAAAGCATTTAAAGCTCAGTCAAAGAAAACAGTTTTTCTGTTATGGTTTCAAAACAAACAATCGATTGTTTCCTCGAATCAATCGGTTGTCTTGTTACTTAACAAAATCACCATTCAAAAACAGTTTTCAAACTTTCTCAAAACACCTAAGTGTAAACAATCGGTTGTTTCGACAAAACAATCGGTTATTTCGACAAAACAATCGGTTGTTTCAACTTAGTTTAAAAAACATTTTGCTTTGATAAAAATTGAGATGCTAATTGCTTTGAGATTTAATCCAAGGGTTGATTACAACATTAAACTACCCCAGAACAAAGCTTAAACCAGCACAGCAGCATCAAGCAAAGCATAGGCTTCATCCTTCAAAGGATTTGGATTCTTCAAAACATTGAACACCACTTGGTTCAACAAGATTTTTATCTTCAGAATTAGTCTCTATTAGATCAGGGTCATAAGGATATAGTTAGATTTGTGATCAGGACTTTGTGGTGTAGGTTGGGTTATCCTTAAGCTTTTGGTGGGTTGGAGCTCTTAGTGAGCATCTGCTCAAGTCCAGGTAAGGGAAGTTAGTCTTATTCTTAATGAGGGTGACGTGGTCACCAATTCCAATATTTACTTACAGGATTGTCTCTTTTGAAAAGTAAAATAATATATTGACTGGAATGGTTCATTTTTTAATCTTTTATATTGATTTTAAGGTGAATAAATTATTGAAAGTGTTTGAATGATAATATAAATGAGTTGAATTGTTTTTTTTGAATATTTTATTGAATTACTTAAGTGAGATGTTTGATGAGAAGTGGTTGTTTGATTTTAGATGATGATTGATTTAAAGAGCATATATTTGGAATTAATTATGTGTTTAAGTAAAGTTTGAGATATATTTGGATTGTTTAGAAAGTTTAAATATGATGTGATTGAGTGGTGCATTGATATGTTAAATGATGTATGTAATGAGGTTAAAGTGTGATCAAGACAGTATTTTCAGGAAAGGAAATACCGTGTTGAGATTGTTATTAGGGTGTATTGATTTGTGAGTGTCCTGTGAATGAGACGATCCTGACTCTACTGATATAATGGAATCACATAGATGAAGTTATTCAGTTGGTGAGAGTCGAAAGAGGTCCATTTGGTTGAGTCTGAGGTTTGAAAGAACTTATCAGAGCAGATCAAATGGATTTACCCTGTCATATGAAGATGATGAGATATTGAGATAATTATGTGCATGGCTATGTGGGTTTCACAACAGTAGTATGACAGGTGCAGGTCTCTGGATGCTAATTTCAATACACGAGTCTTCCGGAAGTAGAGTCAAGTGTCTGAGTATGTGAGTCAGTAGAAAACTTACAGGAGTAATGTGGATGATGAACGTGATAGAGACTTGATGGTTATGTGAAATGTTTGAGAAATTGTATGAGAATTTATGAATTTTGTGTATCAATTTGAAATTTAAATTATATAGAAAACTTTGTTATAACTAGCTTACCCTGTTATTTGTTTGTGTTTGTTTCTTTATCTGTGATGATCGTGTTGTACACAGGAGTAGATAAGATTGCAGGTAATAGAGCTCCTAAGTGAGTAGCTGGAGGATGTGATAATTTTAAATTGAATGCTCTGTTTGTTTTTAAAACTTTTGATGTATATATTAAAATCCCTATGAAGAGGAATATTTTTTTTTAGATACAATTATGAGATAGTTATATATATATATTCATATGTTAAGTAGATAGTGTTTGTTTTACTTATATATGGGTAAAAAAATTAGGGATGAATAAATGAATACCTAATCATTAGTCTTTACATAAAGACCATGATCTGATGCACATTTTTTTGAATCTAGTGGCATGAAGAAATGAATCAATCCTTTTGTTCCAAGCTCTTGGTGCCTGTTTAAGATATAAAGCCTTAGTTAGTTTGTACACCTTCTCCTCTTTGCCAGATTGTATGAAAACCGACGGCTGCTTTACATAAACCTCTTCATCAAGTGGGCCATTTAGAAACACAGACTTGACGTCCATTTGGTGAATTTTCCATTGCCTTTGTGCAGCTAAAGCAATGATTAATCTCACTGTTTCCATTCGAGCTACAGGAGAAAATATTTCTCCATAATCATAGCCTTCTCTTTGCTCGAATCCCTTTGCCACCAACCTTGCCTTGTATCTATCAATCTCACCATTTGTTTTCACTTTAATCTTGTACACCCACTTCACATCAATTGCTTTGTGTCCTTTTGGAAGATCAGTGAGTTGCCATGTATTGTTTTTTTCAATCGTCATCAATTCTTAATTCATAGCCTTTTTCCATTTGGGGTGTTGAATGGCATATGCAAGTCTCACGAGTTCTGAATCTGCAAGAAAAGCAAAGTGAACTAAATCTCCATTGTCATCAACTTCATCATCAATATTTACTTCGCAATCTTGAAGGTGTACAGGTTGTCGTTGCTGCCTTCTTGATCGCTCCATCATAGTTGCAATTGGAGCTGCAACTTCAGGTTGAACTGCAGGTGCTTCAAGAGTGACTCCGTCTTCATCTTGTTTGTGATTACTATCTTCTTGAGCACAATTGATAGCATGATTATCACGTTTTGATATGCACTCATTTGCATAATGGTTGCGTTTATGGCAATTATAACACTCAACATTTGATTTATTATAAATGTCTCCTCGTCCTCCGCGTCCACGTTCACCGCGCCAAGCGCCTCCATGATTCTGGCCACCACGACCTTTGCTGAAATAGCTACCATGTTTATGATAGGAGCTACCAATTGAGGGTTGTGCTTATAAAGCCTATTCAATTGGTTTTTCAATATTATTGTCATTCATTTGTTGCTCATGCGCTCGTAGGGAACCAGACAATAACCTTAATGTCATTTTTGAAATGTCATTGGCCTCTTCAATTTCGGCAACAACATGTTCAAATTTGGGAGTTAAAGATCTCAAAATCTTCTCCACATTTGCCTGCTCTTTCACCATTGGTCTTCATCTGATTTGTTAAGGCAAGAACTTTATTTATATAGACATCAATAGTCTTTGTGGTTTCCATCTGCAGCAATTCATATTGGCGTCTTAGGGTTTGAAGGCGCACCCTCTTGATCTTGTCATCACCTTTATAATTGGTTGACAAAATTGTCCAAGCCTCACTAGCAGTTGTTGCTCCTTCGATCTGCTCAAACATCTCGTCATTCATTGGATGAGATACAAAGTCTTATTGTCCTTCTTTTTCTTATCACGATGCGCTACTCGTTGCGCCTCAGTTGCATTAACAGCTAATGCACACACTCCACTCTCAACGACATCCCATAACTCATGATAATCAAACAAAACTCTCATTGCACACACCACCGATTGTAATTTTTTCCATAAAGGATAGGGACTGATAATTGGGTAGAGTTCATGATAACAGACTAGCTCTTGATACCAGTTGTAGGAACTAATTGAAGGAAATAAGAGAAGACAAAAGGTTTTAGCAACTCATTGAATGTAATTGCACAAAATTGCAAAACTGATCTTATTCATTTTGATTTACTCAATCATATATATAATAAAATTACAATTACTACAATTACTGAAAGCTAAAATAGGAATACTAATAGGTCTGTAAACTGACCATTAATGCAATATAAGGATAAGTTTAAGGGTAATAAAATCAGAATTAATAATAATAAAATATGAATTAATATCCAACAATCCATTATTTTGAATTCTTTTATAATTATAAAATTTATTTTTTTAATTATATTTTACCCTGAAAAATATGTTGTGAAATAGTTAGTTGAGTGTTAAAAAATTATTTTCCAATGTCATTTAGATACTTCCTTTTTTTTTCTTTCTAAGTGGCAGTAGAAACCATATCCATGTGTAAGGACAAATTTGAAAAGAAAAAATTGCAATGGTAGAATCAATTTATCTATTTTCAACCTCCATCTTCTTTTATACTCTTCATACAAAAGTACAATATGATATATTAAATATAAATCTTATAATCTGTATGGGAGAGAGATTTAAGAATTTAATTAAGATTAGACTATTTTACTGCATGAAAAAATAGTAAAACAAATAAAGTATTAAATCTTGGATATTAAACATTAAATAAATTATTTATTCATAAATTTAATTTATTAGCCTTTAAAAGCAACTATTTGTCCATTTATATGATGTTTAGTTATATCTATTTATTTATTTGTTTCATTTGTTTACATAAAAAAAAATAATAATAATAAAAAAAAATAAAAATATATATATATATATATATATATATATATATATATATATATAAACAATGGTTTGAATGTCATTTATAATTAAATATGTAAAAAGAGTAAAACAGATTGTTTAATAATTTGATTAAATCTAGTTTAATACATTCTGTTTTATATAACAGTCCCATTATTAAAATTAAAAACATAAAATATATCTCACGTGTGTATATTACATATATAATTATTCGATACTTAAATAAAAAATACAAAACTAAATAACAATAAAAGTAAGTATTTTAAAAAGTTAAACGTACAATTTTTATCATCCATGTATATAAAATATCATTTTAATTCAATTCGAATATTTTGAATTTACATTATTGAGTTAATTGTTAACATACAGTTATCACGTCCGCAGCAAAAATAACATATGGAATAAACTAGAAAAGATAATTTTTTAATATATATATATATATAATATATATATATATATAATCTTCTAAATTCAAATTTTTATTTACAAATTCTAAACTTTTATATAACATTGAACACTTTTATACAAAAATAACATTTAATTTATTATCAATGTACACTTGATTATTAAAACTACTCTTTTTTTTTATCTCAATTGACAACATATATCAAATTGGGATAGTTTTTAGTTGTACTCGTTCCGCAAAATGATATTTAGGAATCTCTATTAATTAATTTATTTTATCATATAATATATCCATCTATATAATAAGATAAATTTTCACATTTTTCATAAAATATGATAATCTAAATCTAAAACATTTTTTAAGTAGCACAAACAAAAAGTTTTGTCACGTGTCACACTCTTTTTTTAAAAAAAAAATCAAAAATTAATTTGATTTAAAACAGAACTTTGGACACGCCATGTAATTAGCCTTTTCGAGCAAAGCTGGATACGTGTCGTGCGGTCATGCATTCAAGTTGGTCCAGAGTGAAGCGGCCCACATAGGTCCAATGTATTCATCTTCTTCCTTCAAAAATTAGGATTTTCTGGGTTTGATATGGCTGTTGCTATCTTCTTTCTATTTTTTTTATTTTTTTTATTTATTTTATTTTTTTTATTTTTTTTTTTGCTTATGGTTGTCGCCATCTTTTTTCTGTTCTTCATCTTTTCGTTTTATTATATTGTTCATTTTTTTCTCGTTGTCTAGGTTTGATTTTTGCGTTTCATCTTTCATGTTTTACCCTTTTTTTTGTTTTTTCTTTCGTTTTTTTTCTGTTTTCTTCTTTGTTTTCTCTGTGTTTGGGTTTCGTATCACAATGTTTCATTTTTCCTTTCATTTGCTATCTGTTTTTTTTTTGTCTGGGTTTCGTAGCACAAGTTTTCATTTTTTCCTTTCGTCTGTTTCTTTTTCGTATTTTTTTTGTGTTCATCTGTTCATTTCTTCTGTTTGCTATTTTTTTCTTATTTTTATTAATCTACGCTCTCTTTTTTTTCCTGTTTTTTGGTGTTGGGTTTCATATTGTGTTCATCTGTTCATTTGTTTTGTATTGTGCTATTTTTTTTATATGCGCTTATTTTGTTCATCTGTTCATCTCATTTTGTATTGTGCTCATTAATCTGTGTTTTCAATTTTGGGTTTTTTATCCAAGTATGAAAAGGTTTGAAAAGGTAATACCGTTTGTGTCCGTTTATGTTTTGTTTTTTCCTTTTTTTTTTGTGTTATCTGCTCATCTCATTCTTAATTTCTTCTGTGCTAGCTGTTCATCTGTACTATATGTTCATCTCATTCTTAATACTTAATTGTGTTCATTAATTTGTGCTTCCAATTTTGCGATTTTGATCCAAGTTGAAAGTTGAAAATGTTTGAAAAGGTAATTTTGTTTGTGTCCGTTGTTTATTATTATTATTATTATTATTATTTATTATTATTACTATTTTTATTATTTTTACCTTTCAAATATTTATTGTTTTATGTTCTCAAAATTTTCAATTCCAAATTCCAAGATCATTAATTAAGTGTAACGATGCTTTCTGATTCATATCTTCTTCCTGTAGTAGGTCCACTGACCTTTCATTTTGGTGCTTCTGATCCAAGTTTGAGAAGGTATTTTGGCGCTTCATACTTTTATTTATTATTTAATTTCATTTAATATTTAATGAATTTCATTTAATATAAGTTATTTAATTCAAATAAATTAATTATTTGTATTAATTTTATTATTACCTACAGATATATATTGGTGTTAGTATTTTTTTTATCTCTTTTTGTTAACGTGTTTTATGATAATGTATGGTTTTTTTATTAATTATTTGTATTAATTTTATTATTATTATTACCTACAGATATATATTGGTGTTAGTATTTTTTTTATCTCTTTTTGTTAACGTGTTTTATGATAATGTATGATTTTTTTATTGGTGCTATTGTTCTTTTTAATCTCTTTTTATTGCGTTTTATCTTATACGTGTTTTTTTCATGCACTGTTTCTCCTTAATCTCTTTAAGCTATTGTTTTTTTCATTTAATCTATTATATGGTATTTTTTCTCCTATTTTTATCATATTTAAGGTTTCGTGATTTATTCATTTTTTGTTTTCATTATTCTTTTGTTGCCTTTTTCTCCATTTTTGTTCCTTTTTTTAATTTTTACTTTTATCACAATTTCGACAAAAATGGATTACTTGGTTTTGACTTATTCTAATTTTGGTTTCTCTATAAATTTTTTTACACTGTCTGTTCATTGTGATTTTTTTATTTATTTGTGATTTGGTGATGTTTTTTTTTTATAAAAGCATATTAATATTTAGATATTGGTTCATATTTGTGAATGATACTTTGTTTTGGATGAATATGAATATTTATGATTCTACTGTCTCTGTTATAGTACACATACAAAATTTCGACAATTTGGATGATATCTTGACAATGGATAGGGAAAGTTCCAGACAATGATGTAACATGTTTTTTTTAAGGATCATGGTTTTGTTGATCGAGCTTTTGTCATACAATTTGGCAATGAACTCGGTCCAAATTGGTTTTTGATGGATGACGATAACAATAGACGCGCATCGTGAAGTATAATATGGATTTGTATATGCCTAAGTGACTGAAGGATAAATCCATATTACACTTCACAATGCGTCTATTGTTATCGCCATCCACAAAAAACAAATTCGGACCGAGTTCATTGCCAAATTGTATGGCAAAAACTTGATCAACAAAACCATGATCCTTAAAAAAACACGTTACATATTTGTTAATCATAATCTAAAATACAAAATAATAATAAAAGATAAGATACCTCGTTTAAGAGATTCATTGTCTAGAACGTTCCTTTAGAATTCATTGTCAAGATATCATTCAAATTATCGACATTTTGTATTTGTGGTACTACAACAGAGACAGTAAAATCATAAATATTCATATTCATCAGAAACAAAGTATCATTCACAAATATGAACCAATATCTAAATATTAACATGCTTTTATAAAAAAAATATCATCAATTCACAAATAAATAAAAAAATCACAATGAATAGACTATGTAAAAAAATAGAAATTGAGAAACCAAAATTAAAATAAGTCAAAACCAACCGTAATCTATTTTTTGTCGAAATTGTGATAAAAGAAAAATAAAAAATAGGAAAAAAATGGAGAAAAAGGTAACAAAAAACATAATAATGAAAACGAAAAACAAAAAATGAATAAGTCAGAGAACCTTAAATATGATAAAAAAGGAGAAAAATACCATATAATAGATGAAATGAAAAAACAATAGCTTAAAACTATGAAATAAAAAGAGATTAAGGGAAAAGAGTGCAGGAAAAAAAATGTAAAAGACAAAATATCGCAACAAAAAGAGATAAAAAAAACAATAGCACCAATAAAAAAAAAAATCATACATTATCATAAAACACGTTAATAAAAAGAGATAAAAAAAAACAGTAACACCTGTAAATATTTGAAGGGTAATAATAAAAATAATTAATTAATTTGAATTAAATATTAAATAAGTTATATTAAATGAAATTAATTAAATTCATTAAATATTAAATTAAAATAAATATGAAGTGCCAAAATATCTTCTCAAACTTGGATCAAATGCGTCAAAATGGAAGGACAATGAATCTATTGTAGAAGTAAAAAAAAAAAAAAAATCAGAAATCATCATTACACTTGATTAATGATCTTGGAATTGAAAATTTTGAGAACGTAAAACAATAAATATTTGAAATATAATAATAATAATAAAAATAATAATAATAATAATAATAATAAACGGACACAAACACTATTATCTTTTCAAACCTTTTCAACTTGGATCAAAATCGCAAAACTGGAAGCATAGATTAATGGACAAAATTAAGAATAAGATGAACAGATAACACAAAAGAAATTAAGAATGAGATATGAACATATAGCACAAAAGAAAAGGAGAAAACGAAAAAATGAAACATAAACGGACACAAACACTATTACCTTTTTAAACTTGGATCAAAAACTCAAAATTTGAAGCCCATGTCAATGAACACAATACAAAATGAGATTAACAGATGAACACAATACGAAACCCAACACCAAAAAGTAGGAAAAAAACGAAGTAACCAAAAAAAATGTAGATTAATACATAAGAAGAAAACGAAAATTAGCATCGAAGAAAGAATAAAACGAAAATGAACACATCAAAAGAAAACGAAAAAAGAAAAAAAAAAACAGAGCAAAACAGTGCTACGAAACCCAACATCGAGCAAAGAAGAAAAGGAAGAAACTTTTGTACAAAAAAAATAAAATAAGAAAAAAATAGTGAACAAAATGAGATGAACAGATGAACACAAGAAAACAGAAGAAAACGAAAGTAAAAACAAAACAAAAAAACAGATAGTAGATGAAAGGAAGAAATGAAAGCTTGTGCTACGAAACTCAGACACAGGAAAAAAAACACATAGCAAATGAAAGGAAAAATGAAAAAACCTTGTGGTACGAAATCCAGACACAAAGAACACAATAAAACGAAAAAACAAAAAAGAATAAACATTTAAAGAAAACAAAAAAGAAAAGCAAAACAACAGAAGAAAACAAAGAAGAAAACCCAAAAAACAAAAAAAAAACAAAAGAAAAATGAAAAAAGGACAAAAAATAAGATGAAACACAAAAATCAAACCCAATCTAAAACCTAGACAACGAGAAAAAAACGAACAACAAAATGAAACGAAGAAGAAAACGAAAAGAAGAAGAAAAAAAAAAAATAACGACAACCATAAGCAAAACGAAAAAAAAGGGAGGAGAAAGAAGATAGCGGCAACCATAGCAAAGGCAAGAAACCCTAATTTTTGAAAGAATAAGAAAATGAATACATTAGGCCTATTCCGGGCCAGCTTGAATGCATGATCGCACGACACGTGTCCAAATTTTTCTTTTAAATAAAATCAAATTTTGATTTTTTTTTCAAAAAAAACGTTGAGTACAACAAGTGACAAAATTGCCTCCTTGTGCTACCTAGAAATGTTTTAGATTTAGATTTTACAAATATATTTTTGCCAAGAACAATATTTTGCTTCTTTTAATATTACAAGTTTCGTTGTGTTTCGTTACATGTTGTTTGTTTAATTTTAATTTGGCAAATACGTTTTTGACAAGGACGATGTTATGGTTAATTTAATATCACAAGTTTCGTTATTTTAATATGGCAAGTTTCGTTTTGTAATAAATGAAATGATATAGAAATAAATGAAATGAAATGGTTTATAAGTAATTACATTAATTCATTCTCAAAATAAATGAAATGATATAAAAATTATTTAAAATGATAAAAAAAATTGATAAAAAAAAAACTTAATACTGAGATAAAAAAACTGTTTAACTTAGATATAATGTATATTGAAAATTAATATAATGTATATTTTTAAAATAGATGAAGAGTAATTATAGTTATAATAATATGAAATTATAATTTAAGGTTTAGAAAAAAAATGTAATAATTAATTTCTGATTCATATATCCTTTTATATCCTTTTTTTAACCAGTGTTATAGAACAACTTTGATCTGCCACAAATTAGAAAACGTATTTTAGAGAACGTATTTAGGACACAAACTTGGACACGTGGCACATAAAAAAAAGCTTTTGTATATTTAAGGTCCACATAAAATTTAAGTCCCACATAAAATAAATCAAGAGAAAACGCAAAAATTATGTTGGGTCCACATAATAACTATCTGTATATAATGTATATTTTTAAAGTACATGAAGATAAATTATAGTTATAATAATATGAAATTATAATTTAAGGTTTATAATAAAATAATTTGTAAGAATTAATTTCTGATTCATATATATACCCATGGTATTTTAGAAACAATTTAAGTTAATTTATTTTACACATAGAATTAATTATATCTATATCTATAATAATTTATTTTACACAGAATTAATAATATTTATTTTACACAACCTGAAACTTGAAATTGGATGAGAAATGAGAAATGAGAACCTATATAAACTAAGAAACCCGTTTTCATTTAATATTTGTATTTAATTATAATTTAGTTTTTTAATTTTTATTATTTAAGTACGATATTTAATAATTTAAAATTTAAAAAATAGTTATAATAATATAAAATTATAAAAGCAAGTTAACAATTTTTTTTTTATAAAAAACAAGTTAAGTTTAATAGAATTATAAGAGTAGTCATATTAAGCCTTGATTTCCTTTCAATATTTTGTATAAAAAAATTAAATAATTTAGAATTTATATTTTTTGATAATTTAAATAATTTAGAAATTTTATTTTGTGTAAGATACTTTATTAAGTAAGAAATTAAGTAATTTAGGGTTTTTTATTTATTAAGTAATTTAAGATTTGTATTTGTTTAAAATTTTGAATAATTTATAAATTTTATATATTACAAATTTTAATTTAAGTACTGTTATGTCCGGTTGACTTGTCTCGCCGGTCGTCTCCAACGGTTGTTTTGGCCCTTCTATCCTGCCTGAGAACTGTGCCTTCTCCGTCAAGAAACTTCTCACCTGCAAAGATAAAGGGGCGTCCTAGCGGCCGTTTGCACTCTGACGCTCAAGTAAGTATTAGGGCAAAGAACATCAAGTGTAGAAAATAACTTTAGTCTCCAAAGTTGTGTACCTTACTAGGGTTCTTAACACCCTTTATATAAGTTGAAACTAGGGTTTACCTTCGTTATGTTTCCACTATCTAGGGTTCCTTGGGAAGTGTCCTTGTGTCGCTATTGCGTAATCTTTGCGTATCTGGCACACAAACTTAACTAGAGTGCAACGAACCATTAGAGTGCCGCCTAGGTCCCAACTTGGTGCACCTAATATTCAACGCCATCTGTTTCGCGGGTGCCCTAAGTACTCACGTGCCATGCATGCAACTTCCCTGGGAAACCCTAATTCTACTGGACCCTTGCGCTCCTTAAGGTTATCCATGATGCTGGGCCTTCATGCGTCATGTACCCCGCATGCATGGGTCTCTCTTGCCTTAGGCTCCCATTTATCTTTTATCTTTAGTTGTTATCTTAATGAAATTCTAGGGCCCACCTTACAGGGCTTTCATTTCATTCCGTCGGCCGATGACCGATCTTATCCCTCTACTGACGAGGTTCGATACTGATCTCCGACATCAGGCTTAGGGTAGCAAACTCGAAGTCTAACCAATCCTCATGGTAAGTGTGTCTAGGACCCACCTTACCATTTACTGGTACAAGCTGCTTGAGGTTAGCCTCCGAGTCGATGACCGAGGACTGGTCGGGACAAGTACGACATTAAATACTTTAGGATATGTATTTATTTATTTTTCTGAGTAATTTATAAATATTATTTATTTTTTACTATTATATAAAATTAAAGCCTGATCAACGTTAGGGTTTTATTGAAAAAAAAAATTATATCTATATCTATATCTATAACAATTTTGGATAAACCGGTAACTTTTGCCACGTGTGATTGTAACGTATTTTTGGAAAAAAAAATATCTATCTATATGATCCTGCCTGTTGACCAAGACGCTGGAGTCTTACCTCGTCAAATCTGGATCGACTCCTGCGCCGTGTTAGCTTCGGTCCTTCGCCTTGATTCACCTCAAGAACCTGCAAAAGAAAGAACGGCGCCGCTGCGACCGATCACGCTCCGACGCCCAAGTCAGCGACTGAACCACCAAATACTAAGAGAAAACTCAAGAACTCTCAGGAACCGCGCAAAATTCTCTCTCAGCGTACTCAAGTTTTCGCAAGCGTAAAGAAGAAATCTAAACGTGCGTACCTCAGAAGTTCGTTAGAATCTCTTATATACCTGTGCACTTTCTCTCTCCTGACAGTTACACATCTGGACACGTGGCTCGCATCCAGCTGTACACGTGTCACCATCTGGAGCATCCTCGACTTGGGTGCCACTTCTCACTCTTCAGACTTTTGGCTAAGTTACTTATGCATGAAACAACTCAGCGCATAGCTGCCTTGGAGCGTGATCTCTTTTGCATGGCGAGCACGGGTGCCTTCATACACACCTTCCCTGTGGTCTCGCCGGCCGCCTTCATGATCTACTTCACTTGCTTCACCGTGCATGTTCAGGTAAGCTGTTCATCGTTTCGGCGATCTCTGATCACTTGGTCGTCTGGGTTCACATCCGACGACTTCATCTCAAACCCGGTGACCACTGGTTTAGGTGTGCTAGAGATCGGAGCACGCCAACCCAAGGACTGGCGACTACACGAGCCCCCCGACTTCCTTCCCTTTTGCTAGCCATGGGCCCTGCTCAACACGCCTACATAATAGCTTGCTGCCACGTCATCACTTCCGACTACCAGGGCGGTACACAAGCCCCCCAGTCTTAAGCGAAGACTTGTCCAGCAAAAAGACTAAAGGAGTCACGTCACTACCGATCTACGTGGCGCTGGCGCAGAATTCCAATCGTTCCTAATTTCTGCTTTTCTGACGCTCCACCAAACACCTTTCTAATCGCTCTACACGTGGCTTCATCCACGGTCATCTTTAACTGTCGTTTGCGCTTCCAAAATCGTTTGAAAAACCCTTAAACCCCTTTCATTTTTACTGTTTCATCATCTTTCTGCCTTCGAAACGCTCTGAGTCTTCTCTGCAAACCCACGACGCTCTTTGACTCTCTCAATCCCCAACTCCCTTCAACGTTTATCTGATCATCGAAAGGTACCTCTTTTACTTCTTCTGTTGATATTTGCTGCATCTTAACCGATTCGCATCATCCATTAACTGTCTGGTGCATACGCTGTGGGTTGTTTCTTCTTCTTCTCCCTTTTCGTAACTTAGGGCTTCGTCTTCACTCACTTTCATCGCAACGAACTTTCGTTCGTTCGTTTTTCATCCTTCGTCCACAATCGAGTCGACCTCTACAACCTTCGCTCATCTTTCTTTTCCTTTTTCCTTTGCAGTTCCCGCGATGGCTCGTACGAAGACCACCGCGAATCTTCCTCCTTCGTCGCGAAACCCTCCATCCCAAGCGCATAACCTACCGCGAGCCTCTGGTGCTCCCTCTTCCCAGGCTGAGAGGCCTGCAACCTCTCGTCCTAACCTTGCTCAGGCAACTCCACCAGTCGCCGGAGGAGCCTCCATTTCCACTCCAGACTACAAAAAGTTCTACCCATGGGCCACCTCACCTTTGCTGAAGGAGACTTCTTCAGTGAACTATGCACTGGCGGTGCTACGACTGAAGAAAGGGGACGAGCCCAACCTCTCGTTCCACAAGGAGCACGATGACAAACTGATGGTGCTGCCTTGCCCTCCCGATGTGCCGATCTGCGCGGATGACAAGGGGAACAATGGCGAGTTGTTCTGCTTCGTGTACACTACCCTCTTCAAGAAGGTGAAACTCAGGCTTCCCTTCACCCGTTTCGAACGGGAACTATTAATCGAGCTCGACATCGCCGCCGCCCAGCTTCATCCCAACAGCTGGGCATTCGTGCGGGCGTTCCAAATCATGTGCGCGCACTTGGGACTACCGGCTTTGGTAGATGTATTCCTTTTCCTGTTCGAGGCCAAGAATCTTGGAGATCATCTTTGGGTGAGCCTGAACGGAATTGCTGGGAGGTCGATCCTTTCTATCTTCCAGCAATCTTACAAAGATTGGAAGGGAAAGTTCGTCCAAGTGCACCAGAATGACCGAGACCCTTCGCTGCTCGACGACTTTCCCTTGTACTGGGTAAACAAGGGAAATAAGGACTCCAAGGGAAGCTTCAGAAGGCCAAGAAGTCCTGACAACATGGGCGAGTTGGACAAGGATCTATGCCTCTTCTGGAAAAGCGTGGCAGCCGCTAACATTACCTTTCCTACCTCTACAATAATCACCTTCGAGTTCCTCGAGGGCCAACTCGAAGCTCACATAGGTTAGCACTTACTTCGACCTTTAGGTTTTATCTTGTGCTGTATCTCTGTTACCTATTCTTGGGCGTCCTGCTGGTTGCACACCAGACCTGGTTTTTATTCCCTGCACCATTTGTTTGTCTCATGTGCATATGTACTCATTTTTACCTTTGCCTTTGCGCTTACCTGTGTATTCTTGCATTGTGCAGATCTCATGCTGGGTAAAGGCAAGTTAGCTGAATTGAGGGCGCTCGCCCGAACCCACAAATTGGCATCAGGTTCTCAAACCGTGCCAAACTCGGTGGTGGAGATCGCCGCTGCTCAGGGCAAATCGCCCCCTCAAGGCCCAACTCCTCCAGAAGCACTGCCCGCTCCTCAACGAAAGAAACTCATCTTGAGGAAACCAAAGAGGAAAACTCCTCAAGTGGTCCAAGAAGATGAAGAAGAGGACGATGAGGCAACTGAGGATGGCCTCATCACCAAAAGGAGAAGGCACCTTCTTCACCACCTGCTCCACCTGCTCTTCCAACACCAACACCGCCTTCTCCCCCAGCTCCAACACCACCAGTCCAAGCAGTACCCTTGGCGGCGGCACTTCCTGCGGTTGAGGCCAACGAGCCCAACTTCATGGAGAACCCTCCGAGCGCCTCCACGCCATTCGTATCCGCTGGAGAAGGTCCTCCTTCAACTGCCTCAATCGCCGAAGCTGCGCCAGGTGGGGATGAAGGCGCTCATAAATCGCCAATAATCATCACCGAGTCCCCCACGTCACCACCACGCCAAGAAGCCCAACCTCAACCAATCCAAGAGGGCGGTGGTGAGAGCCAGCACCAGGCTCCTTTGGCGCCTCCACCAACAGCGGCTGCAAACCTTCCCCTCGCGGTCAAAGGAATCTAGGTGCCCTTCACAGCTAGGCTTAAAATGATGGCAGAGGATCTACCCTCTATCATAACAAAAGCTGTGGAGAGCTCCAACAAGAAACTTCAGGATGATATCTCCACACTCGAAGAGGAGAATCGCCTGATAAGAATTAAGGCGGAGAAGTTGTCTTGCAACCTCATGATGGCGGAAATCGAACACTCGAGGGTGGAGGACGCCATGAGCACCGAGCTGAGGGTGGCGCGTAAGGAGGCCACCGATCTGCGCCAGAAGCTGCACCTCCTAGCTCAAGAGAAAATTGAGCTGGAGAGCAAGCTGGTTCCCTACCGTCTCAAGGTGGCTGACCTGGAGGCATCAATCAAAGCGGATGCAACCAAGGTAGAGAACCTTGAGAAGAGGTCGGTCGATCAGGAGGTTCTCTTAGGAAGAGTTGAAAAGGAGAGGGATGAGGCCGTGGCTGAGCTCGCCGAAGCCAAAGAGGAGAATGCAAAGATCGCTACAGAGCTGGCCCAGGCGCGGGAGGAAAACAGGAAGGTTGTTGAAGACCTCGCTCAGACTCGCAGTGAAACTGAAGAACTGAAGAAGCGAGCTGACGAGCTTAAGCAGCAAACCGAGGGGCTCAAGCAACAAAACGAAGAGCTTGAGCTGAGCTCTGCCCAGGTCCTCGCCGCTGGGTTTGACGCCGCCCTGGAGCAATTCGCCTGTTAGTACCCCGATCTCGACCTCTCCATGATATCAATTTGTAACGAAGTGGTGGATGGGAAGATAGTTCCTTCTGAAGATTAGCTGCTTCCCTCCATCACTTATCTGCCTATCTGCTTTGCACAAACTTACTTGTAATAACTTTCATTTCTTCTTATGTATTTTGAACTGATACCACTTTATTATAAATTTTCTGCTTCTTCATGTGATCTCTCTGTTTGCTTTGCTTCTTCTCGTAAAAATCGCTCAACGAAATTGACTTAGCAATTCTGCGGGCGCAATTGTTTACTTACTGCTTCGAACTCGATTAAGCTATCAACTCTCGAACGATAGCATCTTAATAACTTGTGAACTTTAAGGTAATGAACTTCAGCGTGAAACCACTCACTAGACAACAAGTTTCAATCCAACTAATAGTTTAAGACATAGTTCACCTGATCTGCTCCATCAAAACGGGCCCTTACTCTTGCCAACGCTTGAGTTTCTTCTGATCGCCGAAGAGTCTTGGCGATACCAGCTTCCTCTTGCCTTCATAACTTGGCCATTTTCCCTCATCTGGGGGTAGAGGCGCCTTTCAGATCCTCTTCTACCTTCCCTGAGTTTCAGAACAATAAGCCGGATAGCTAGGCGTTCTCTTCGAACCTACCTTAGTTATCCTTTAAACTTCTTCCACCCTCCACACCGTACCTGAACTCGTTCGAGACGAGAAGGATTTTATCTTGCCTGAACTCGCTCGACGGCGAGAAGGTCTTTTATCTCGTGCCTCTACATTGCCCCAGGGGCTACATCTTCTCTCCCCTGGAGGCATTGAGGACTTTTTACTGGTGCCTCTACATTGCCCCAGGGGCTACATCTTCTCTCCCCTGGAGGCACTGAGGACTTTTTACTGGTGCCTCTACATTGCCTAGGGCTACATCTTCTCTCCCCTGGAGGCACTGAGGACTTTTTACTGGTGCCTCTACATTGCCCCAGGGCTACATCTTCTCTCCCCTGGAGGCACAGAGGACTTTTTCTCTTTCTCGCCTGCACTCGCTCGACGGCGAGGAGGTCTTTAACTCGCCTGAACTCGCTCGACGGCGAGAAGGTCTTTTATCTCGTGCCTCTACATTGCCCCAGGGGCTACATCTTCTCTCCCCTGGAGGCACTGAGGACTTTTTACTGGTGCCTCTACATTGCCCCAGGGCTACATCTTCTCTCCCCTGGAGGCACTGAGGACTTTTTCTCTTTCTCGCCTGCACTCGCTCGACGGCGAGGAGGTCTTTATCTCTTTCTCGCCTCAGGACGCGCGAGGGCGTTTGAGGTCTTTTGAACATTGCTGGTGCCTCCGATCGCCGAAAGACGATGAGGACTTTTAACTTTAACTGATGCCGCCAATCGCTAAAAAGCGATGGGGTCTTTTAACTTTTAAAAAGCATGCAACATAACTTCAACTCGCCTTAAATCACATACGAGTGACAAGGTCTTTTTTCAAAACTTTCGTAATAACGATAAGCATGCAATCTAAAACACTTTAAACTTTGAAAAACTCTTCTTTATTGGGTGGCCTCATTAAAAACCCTCCTTAGGGAAAAAAGAGTGACCCCTTCAGACTGTTTTAACAGAAAGCTTGCAAACTCTTCGTGTTTGTTTTTACTTACAAAGCTTTTAACTGTAATATAACTTGAGGTGCGTGGCGTTCCAAGTGCGAGGAATCGCCCCTCCTTCCAATGTTTCTAAGCGGTAGGCGTCGTTCCCGAGCGCCTCGGTTATCCTGAACGGTCCCGTCCACTTAGGCGACAACTTATTCTCCATTTCGTACTGGTGGGCCTTCCTCATCACCAGGTCGCCTTCTTTAAACTGTCTTGGCATCACCTTTGAGTTATACCTTCGTTCAATCCTTCTTTTCACTGCCTCAGTCTTTACTCTCGCCTCCTCCCTGACCTCATCCAGCAAATCCAGATTCAGCCTTCTTTCCTCGTTCGAGTCTTCCGCTACGAAGTTCTGGAATCTCGGCGAGCTCTCCTGGATTTCCACTGGAATCATTGCGTCGCACCCATAGACCAAGCTAAACGGGGTCTCATGGGTTCCTGACTGCTCGGTGGTGTGGTACGCCCAAACTATACGGGGTACCTCCTCAGCCCATGATCGCTTGGCTTTCTCTAGTCTTCTCTTCAAGCCTCTGAGCAATACCCGATTGGCGGACTCTACTTGGCCATTTGTCTGAGGGTGCTCGACGGATGCAAATACTTGTTGAATTCCCACCCCTTCGCACAACTTCTTCAACAGGTGACTTGCAAACTGAGTCCCGTTGTCCGACACCAGGCGCTTAGGCACACCAAACCGACACACGATGTTCTTCCACATGAAGCTCTCGATCTTGTGTGCGGTGATCTGGGCCACTGGTTCTGCTTCGATCCACTTGGTGAAATATTCAATTGCCACCACCAAGTACTTCATCTGCCTGATCGCCAATGGAAAAGGTCCCAGAATGTCGATCCCCCACGTATGAAACGGCCAAGGGCTGTAGATCGACTTCAACTCCTCGGGAGGCGCATTGTGCCAATCGGCGTGCTGCTGACATTGCTTGCAACATTGTGCATACTTCTTGCAGTCCTCCCTCATTGTAGGCCAATAGTAACCTGCACGGAGGGTTCTTGCGGCCAGAGCTCGACCCCCGACGTGACTTCCGCATATCCCTTCATGGAGCTCGGCCATGATTCTTGTACATTTCTCTCCGTGCACACATTCCAGGAGTGGGTGTGTGAACCCAAACCTATACAACTCGCCATCAATCATTGTGAACTTGCTAGAATTCTTCTTTATCTTCCTAGCCTCCGTCGGATCTAGCGGGAGAAGGCCATCTTCCAGGCATCGCTGGTACTGTGTTATCCACGTGTCTGGCTCGTGCGTAGCGCAGACCTGCGTCATGTTCACCCTCTCTCCCCGAAATGCTCTTATTCTCGGCGATCTCAAGGTCTCCTGAGTCAAAGACCTATGACTCCTTGCCGCTTTCTCCGTCGACTTGCTTATTTGAAGAACCAGGTGATCTGCCACAAATGCTCTAGGTGTCTTCAGAGTTTCTTGGATCACCGTCCTCTGCCTTCCCCCCTTGCCCGAACTGGCGAGCTTAGCTAGCAAGTCAGCTCGGGCATTCTGCTCTCTAGGCACATGCACCACTTCAAAGGAGACAAATGAACTCTTCAACTCCTGCACATACTCCAAGTAAGCCGCCATTTGTGGATCCTTGGCCTGGAACTCGCCTGTTACTTGTCCCGTGACCAACAACGAGTCACTCTTAGCCATGAGCACCCTAGCTCCCATCTCCTTGGCCAGCAAGATTCCGGCGATCAGCGCCTCGTATTCTGCTTGATTGTTGTTGGCTTTGAAGGCAAACCTCAGGGATTGCTCAATCAGCACGCCGTTGGGTCCTTCCAAGATGACTCCAGCACCGCTACCCTGCTGGTTCGACGATTCGTCCACCGAGAGCACCCAACGGAAATCATCCCCCTCAACTCGCGCTGCTTCTGACGAGAGCTCGACCACGAAATCAGCGAAAATCTGCCCCTTGATCGGACCTCGGGGCTCATACTTGATATCGAACTCCGACAGCTCCACCGCCCACTTCACCATCCTCCCAGCTACATCGGGCTTCTTCAGGACCTTCTGGATGGGCAAGTCGGTCATCACCAGTATTGTAAAACTGTGAAAATAGTGGCGCAACCTCCTCGCCGAAAATACCACAGCCAGCGCGGCTTTCTCCAAGGCCTGATACCTCACCTCCGGGCCCTGCAGCACTTTGCTGACAAAATAAATAGGCTTTTGAGCCTGGTCCTGGTCTTGGGCGAGCAACGCGCTTACCGCCCTCTCAGTCACAGCAAAATACAACCTGAGAGGGGTCCCCACCAACGGTTTGCACAAAACCGGCGGGCTCGCCAGGTACTCTTTAAGCTTGATGAAGCCTTCTTCACACTCCTTCGTCCAGGCAAACTTGTTGTTCCGCCTTAAACACTGAAAGTACGGATGACCCTTCTCTCCGCTGGCTGATACGAAATGAGACAGGGCGGCCATCCGACCTGTAAGTTGCTGCACTTCCTTCACTGTAGCCGGGCTCCTCATCGCCAAGATGGCAGCACACTTATCAGGATTGGCTTCTATTCCTCTTTCAGTCAAGAGGAAACCCAAGAACTTCCCCGCCTCCACGCCAAAAATGCACTTCTCGAGGTTCAGCTTCAACCTGAACTTGGCGATTGTGGTGAACAACTCTTCCAAGTCCGCGACGTGCTTGCTCTTCTCCGGCGAGGTCACGACCATGTCATCTACGTACGCTTGCACATTCCTCCCCAGCATAGGTGCAAGTACCCGATCCATCAACCTCTGGTACATGCCCCCCGCGTTCTTCAGCCCAAAGGGCATCACCTTGTAGCAGTAGCACGATTTCTCGGTCATGAAGGCGGTATTCTCTTCATCCATGGGATGCATCTTTATCTGATTGTACCCCGAGAAGGCGTCCAGGAAACTCAGCAACTTACACCCTGCAGCACTGCCGACCAGGGCGTCTATGCTTGGCAAAGGAGACGAATCCTTCGGGCAAGCCTTGTTCAGATCAGTGAAATCGACGCACATGCGCCATTTCCCATTGCTTTTCTTCACCAGCACGACATTGGTCAGCCACTCAGGGTACTGGACTTCCCTGATATGGCCTGCAGCGAGGAGCTTCTGGGTTTCATCCCTGATCGCCTGCCTTCTCTCCTCGTTGAATTTCCTTCTTCTCTGCCGCACTGGTCTGACCTGGTTGTCCATTGCTAGATGGTGGCACAAGAAGTCGGGGTCGATTCCCGGCATGTCTGAAGCAGACCATGCGAAAGCATCCAGATGCCGCTCTATCACCTTGGCGATCTGGTCTTGGAGCTCAGCCTCCAAGGATCTTCCCAACTTGAAGACCTTTCCCCCCATCTCCCTTTCGAGCCATTCCTCGACGGGTTTGGGTCTAGCTTCCCTGGCGATCACCGCCCTGGCGATTCCCAGCTCCCTCGCTTCCTCTGGGTGGTTCCCCACCTCTTCTTCCCGCTCGGCGTTCTCTCCCTCAGCCTCAGCATCCATCATGGCGACGTCCCCCCCGGCGGCCACCTCCATCGCTGCACCAACAACTCTCCACTCTGTTAGCTTGGGCTTCACACCGAGAGGCGGCGTCGTTGTGATGTAACTCACTGACCTCTTGTTTTTCAGGCTATTCTCATAACACTTCTTTGCCTCCTTCTGGTCAGATTTGATGGTGATTACCACCCCTTCCATTGATGGCAACTTCACCTTCATGTGCCTGGTTGAAGGCACAACTCCTATTCTGTTGAGTGTTGGCCTTCCCAATAGAATGTTATACGCTGAGGGAGCATTCACAACGAGGTACTTGATTTTCTCCGTTCTCGAGCCCGCCTCATCCGTGAATGTAGTTCTTAACTCTATATACCCCCTAACCTCCACCTGATCGCCAGCGAAACCATACAAGCACCCTCCATAGGGCCTCAGCTGGTCAAGGGGCAACTGCAACTGTGTGAAAGTCGGCCAGAACATCACATCTGCCGAGCTTCCTTGGTCCACCAGAACCCTGTGGACCTTCCTTCCCGCCGTAACAAGCGAGATGACTATTGGATCGTTGTCATGAGGCACAACGTCCCTGAGATCTTCCCTTGTGAACGTGATGTCCACATCTGGCGAGTGGTCCTCGAACATGTCCACTGTCATCACGGACCTCGCATACTTCTTCCTCTGCGACGCGGTGCATCCACCACCCGAGAAACCTCCCGCGATGGTGTGGATCTCCCCGTGAGTGGGCATTTCGTGCTGCTGAGCCTCACCACCCGCCGGCTTGGAGCTCGACGCGCCCCCCGTCCTTCTGTCCAACAGGTAATCATTTAGGAACCCGCTCTTGACCAGGTCATCGAGCTGGTATCCTAATGCCAAACATGAGTCCACGGTGTGGCCAAAGCCTTGGTGGAATTCGCACCAGGCGTCTGGCTTTGGTCCCAACACCTTGTCGCCCACCTTCTCGGGCGCCTTGAGTCTGGCTGCTATATTGGGGATGGCGATCAGGTCCGCCAGCCCCATGACAAACTTATGCTTCGGCGGACGATTGTACTCCCTGGGGCGCCCTGGGCCCCTGCCCTTGTTTTTTCTTGGATCATAAGGATGGCGGGTCCTTTGATCTCTCTTGGTCGCCGCTGTCTCCAGCACCCTCTGTGGCTGGATCCTGGTCTGGGCATATGGTCTGGCGGGGGCCACGCTCCCTCTCTTCTCGGCAACCTCGCTCTCATCGGCGATGTGGGCCACCGCAAGTCGCCTAACCTCAGCAAATGTGGCGGGGTGAGCCCTGATCAGCGCTTCGCAGAAAGGTCCTGGCAGCACGCCCTTTTTGAAGGCATAGAACAACATCTCTTCGTCCTTGGCCGGCGAGCGGACCATCTGCGCCCCAAAACGATTCAAGTAGTCCCTGAGGGACTCTCCCTGGTACTGCCTTATGTCGAACAGGTCATAAGACACCCGAGGCGGCGCCTTGTTCACTATGTACTGCTCGACGAAAAGCTTCGAAAACTGCTGGAAGTTGGTTATGTGACCAGTAGGCAGGCTCACAAACCATTCCAGCGCGGTTCACTGGAGCGTGCTCACAAACATCTTGCAATACACAGCATCCGAGCCTCCTGACAGCATCATCTGCGTGTGGAACGTGGTGAGATGTGCCTCAGGATCCTCCACGCCGGTGAAAACAGCCTTCACGGGTACCACACTCGCAGGGATAGGCGTGTCTGTGATCGCCTGAGCAAAAGGCATGGGGAAAACGCGAGGCGGCGCGACCTCTTCAGCGACTGGGCGCCCTCGCTGCTCCTGAAGAGCTTGGCGCAATTCCTCAGTCACTCTGCTGAGCTCTTCATTCCTGGCCTGAGAGGCGACCAGGTCCTCATGCATCCTTGCCTGCTCTATGCGCGAGGCTTCCACATTCGCCTGCAGCGCACGCATAATCTCCACCATCTGAGCCATAGTCATGGCGCCTTCAGCAGCAACAGGCGCAACTGGACTTGAACGGTTGCTTCTCATCTTTCTCATGAAAACTTGACAGATCACAATGAGCGACGAACAACACCTCCTTCAGCAACGATCGATCCAGCAATCAATCGGTCAGAACTTCGCAAACTCCAAAGAACTCCAAGAACACAACCTCAACAGCAAACCTTCACAGAAACTCGCAACTTCACCACAAACCACCGCTTCTTCCACGAAAACCTCTGATCCACCGGTCAAAAAGTCCGAACGAACGTCGAAGCTTCGATTTCACCGATTGAAACTTGCGTAAACAGCGAAAAGCCTCACCTTACCGAACAAAACCTCGAACGATCGGTGAAAAGCACGAATCTACCGAACAAAGCTTGAATGAACGGCGGAAAATGGTTGCACCAGCACACAACCACACAGAAACTACAGAAACTTCCAAGAACTCACGCTGTGGATGGGAACAAGTTTTACACGACCCCACGGTGGGCGCCTGATGATCCTGCCTGTTGACGAAGACGCTGGAGCCTTGCCTCGTCAAATCTGGATCGACTCCTGCGCCGTGTTAGCTTCGGTCCTTCACCTTGATTCACCTCAAGAACCTGCAAAAGAAAGAACGGCGCCGCTGCGGCCGATCACGCTCCGACGCCCAAGTCAGCGACTGAACCACCAAATACTAAGAGAAAACTCAAGAACTCTCAGGAACTGCGCAAAATTCTCTCTCAGCGTACTCAAGTTTTCGCAAGCGTAAAGAAGAAATCTAAACGTGCGTACCTCAGAAGTTCATTAGAATCTCTTATATACCTGTGCACTTTCTCTCTCTTGACAATTACACATCTGGACACGTGGCTCGCATCCAGCTGTACACGTGTCACCATCTGGAGCATCCTCGACTTGGGTGCCACTTCTTACTCTTCAGACTTTTGGCTAAGTTACTTATGCATGAAACAACTCAGCGCATAGCTGCCTTGGAGCGTGATCTCTTCTGCATGGTGAGCACGGGTGCCTTCATACACACCTTCCCTGTGGTCTCGCCGGCCGCCTTCATGATCTACTTCACTTGCTTCACCGTGCATGTTCAGGTAAGCTGTTCATCGTTTCGGCGATCTCTGATCACTTGGTCGTCTGGGTTCACATCCGGCGACTTCATCTCAAACCCGGTGACCACTGGTTTAGGTGTGCTAGAGATCGGAGCACGCCAACTTAAGGACTGGCGACTACACGAGCCCCCCAACTTCCTTCCCTTCTGCCAGCCATGGGCCCTGCTCAACACTCCTACATAATAGCTTGCTGCCACGTCATCACTTCCGACTACCAGGGCGGTACACTATATTTATAACAATTCTAGGTAGCACAACCCGAAACTTAGAAATCTGATGAGAAATGAGAAATGAGAATTTTTATATATAGGTAGCACAACGGTAAGTTTTGCCACGTGTGATTGTAACATAAGAACCTATATAAACTAAGAAACCATTGTGTTTCCATTTAATATTTGTATTTAATTACAATTTAGTTTTTTTATTATATAAATACGATATTCAATAATTTAAAATTTAAGAAAAATAGTTATAATAATTTTATTTTTTTTATAAAAGCAAGTTAACAAAATTATTTTTTTATACGAAAACAGGTTAAGTTTAATAGAATTCTAAGAGTAATACAAAAATATGCATGGGTCTCTCTTGCCTTAGACTCCCCATTTATCTTTTATCTTTAACTGTTATCTTAACGAAATTCTAGGACCCACCTTACGGGGCTTTCATTTCATCCCGTCGGCCGATGACTGATCTTATCCTTCTACTGGTGAGGTTTGATACTGATCTCCGACATCAGGCTTAGGGTAGCAAACTCGAAGTTTAACCAATCCTCATGGTAAGTGTGTTTGGGGCCTACCTTAAGTGACCCCTTTTTCTTACCATTTACCGGTACAAGTTGCCTGAGGTCAGCCTCCGAGTCGATGACTGAAGACTGGTCGGGACACAAGCCCAGTCTCGAGCTGTAACTTGTTTCAGCGAAGAGACTAAATGATCGCGCTTGCGCGACCTACGTGGCATCGGGTAACAGTCGTGAATAGTACACCGAAGTGACATCTCATCATTTTCCGCTAATCAACGCACGTGTGTCAAGATCAATGGCTGGGATTTGCTGGCGCTCGACCCTTACGCTCCTGCCATTGTTTCATTACGCGAACCGTCACTTAGCATTCTGCGAAAGACGCTCTCTTCTCTTTCCTCCAAAACTCAAACCCTCGAATCGCAACACTCCGAAAGGTACGATTTTTATTTCCCGATCACTTTGCCATTTACGATTTCACTGCTTATAACATGCTTATACCTGCTTGGGACTGTTTACGATTCCCGCCCTTCTTCGCGCATTCATTTCTTCTGCTCATATTTTTCGGGTTTCCACTTTTCTAGGTTTCTTCCGATGTTGTCGAGTCACGCTGCTTCCCTTCTAAAGTCTCTCCTTTATTTCCTTTTTAGCTTTCCCGTTGAGATGGCTAAGCGAACGAGGTGAGTTCCCAAACTGGCTTCTCCTTCGAACTCTGCTTCTACCTCATCGTCATCTACTGTTCCTCCACTTTCCTCAGCCCCCTCACCTGCCTCTTTTTACAAGTCTTTGTACCGCTGGGCTCCGACGGATCTTCTGGGGGAGAAGTCTACTTTCACATCCCTGGAAAGTATTGCAACCTATAGGAAAAGGCAATCGTGCCACCCGTCACGCGTCTTTGGCAAAGATCATGATAAATTCGTGCGAATGGTGGCTTGCCGTGTGGGGGAACCGATGTGTGCTGATGAAGCCTCTGACCTCGAGGGCGCCTTCTGTTTCGTATACTCGACCCTTTTCCGAAGGCTGGGGTTCTGGTTGCCTTTCACCCCTTTCGAGCGTACTTTGTTGACCGAACTGAACGTGGCCCCTGCCCAACTTCATCCTAACAGTCTGGAATTTGTGCGAGCGTTCGCAATTCTCTGTTGCAGTTTTGGCCTTACGCCGTCGGTGGACTTCTTCATCTATTTCTTCGAGGCCAAAGACCCGGGAAAGAAGTTGTGGGTTAGCCTCAATGGCGTGGCTGGGAGAGTACTTTTAACACCCTTTCAGCAGTCGTACAAAGGGTTCAAGAAGAACTTCTTTAAAGTTTGGTGGAATCAGAGGGACCCTTCTCTTTTAGACGGGTTCCCTTTATACTGGACAAAGAGGCCGAACTTACGGAAGGTTTGGCATCCCGAGGATCTTTCTCCGCTGGAGAGAGGTATGTGTGAACTGTTATTTGGGTTTACTGCCCCTCTGAGCACTTTGGAGTTGCTCCAACGCGAGTATAGCCCCAAGGATCTTGAGAACTATATTGGTATTCCTTCGCTCCTGGACTTCTTATTTCGTTCTGGTCTTGCGTGCATCCTATGCTTGTTTTTATACTGACCTGCTTCTGTTACACATGTATGCGTCTCAGAGAGGATAAGAAGAGAAAATTGGCGGGCCTCCTGGCCAAACAAAGGGAAATTGCCACTGGGACAAGTCTTTCGATACCCTTGGCACCTTCTACATCCACTACCTCGACCTCTCAGCCTATTAATTCGGCCCTTGCTGCTAGTGAACTTAGGGGGGTGCTGGCGGTAGAATCGGACGATGAGGACACCTGCACCGGCTTAGTCTATAAGCGACCGAGGGTAGGCGTATCTACGATGCCCTCAACTTCTGTTTCGGCTGGCGCTCCGACCTTCGTAGACCATCCTCCTAGTGCCTCATTCCCCCTCCCTGCTGCCCTGGAGGGCGGGAAAGGGAGTGCCACTAGGATTCAAGGGACTGACTCCCCCATATCCCTCCCTCCGCTGTTTAGACAGGCGCTTAGGCATTTCCGAAGCGGTAAGGCGGAAGGTCTAGACGATAATATCCTCTAGGATCGTGTAGCTGAGTTTCTTGGGGGGCTTGCGCTTGCTTCCGATCGGGCACTTGTCAGGACGCAGGCTTTTAGGGACCTTAAGGAAGAGGATTTTGCTACCAGGGCAAGGGTCTTTGCCAATCGTGAGACCGCTCTGTACTTGGAGATGGTCAACCTTCGCCAGATTGAAAAAGACGTCAAGAAGGTCCTTCAAGACAAGAGTATGGAGGCGGTCGAATTGGAGGCCAAGATCCTGCCTCTACACACCCGCACGATTGAGCTAGATGACCTTGTTGAACTAAGTGTGTTCAAGCTTTGAAGAATCCAAACCCTTTTGAAGGATGGTGAAAGGCTAGCTGTGTTTGTTGTTGCTGAGCTGTCTTTTAGTTAGGATCTGGGGTAGATTTTATGTATAATCCACTCTTGATTGAAACCAAAGCATAAGCATTCTCAATCCTTTTAAAACAAAAGTGTTTTTCAAACTAAGTGAAAAACAACCTGTTGTTTTGTCGAAACAACCGATTGTTTTATACTTAGGAGTTTTTAGAAAGGTTGAAAATTGTTTTCAATGGTTGACTTGCTGTCAAAACCAAAACAACCGAATGATTCGTGGAAACAACTGATTGATTCGTGGAAACAACCGATTGTTTGTTTTGGTACCATAACAGAAAATTGTTTTGTGCTTTGACTGAGCATTAAATGGTTTTCTAACTGTTTACGCTCCAGTTTTTAATGCTTTGACCAAACTTTAAATGCAATGAATAGTTTGTTAAGATTTGATAACAAACAACAACCTTGAATATATACAGAAAAACATATTTGAGTTTTTCAAGAGATTGAGATTTTGAAAAGTTGAGAATTGCTTAGAGATTGAGTTGGATCAAAGAGTGTGAGATAGGATTTTTCATCTTGTATTGATTTCAGATTTGTTCTGTAACAAGTGTAATCCTTTGTGTCTTTTGAAAGAACCTTGTGTGTTTGCTGAGAAGTGTTGTGTGTTCTTGAGGGTATCAAGATCAACATTCTTAGTGTTGTTGTGTTGGACCAAAGGAAGTGTGTGTCTTGAGGGGATCAAGGTCACTTCTTTGGTTGTGTTGTAAGTGATATAGGGTTGATTGCTTAGTGGATTCCTCAGTGGTATCTGGGAAGACTGGATGTAGCTCTGGGTTTAGAGTGAACCAGTATAAACCTCTGTGTACATTTTTCTCTATCCTTAACTCTTTAATTTTAGTTTTGATATTTGTGAACTGGTATAAACAACCGATTGTTTCTGTGAAACAACGAATTGTTTTTCTGGTGCTGTGTTTTTTGCTTTGTGTTTTGGCAAAACTGATTTCTAAATCAAGTGATTCTCGAAGTAAATTCATTATTGGCTTAAAAGTTTTTGAAAACCCTCTTTAAATCATTCACCCCCCCCCCCTCTTCTAGTTTAAAGCCATACATTCTAACAATTGGCATCAAGAGCTTGGTTCTTGAAAGTTATTCAAGTTTGATCCGAAAACCTTTTTTTTATGGCTGGAAAACTATCTTTTGAGGAAGGTGCTTCAATCTACAAACCACCTTTATTCTGTGAATTGAATTACAAGTATTGGGAGGCCAGAATGAAAATCTTTGTGGAATCTATTGATCAAGGAATTTGGGATTCAATTGAGAATGGGCCTTTCATTCAAAGTTTAAAAGGAATGGTTCTTTAATTGCAAAACCTTGGTTCCAATGGACCAATGAAGAATGTAAAATTGCCAAGCTTGATTGTACTGCTCAAAACATAATAGCTTTTGCACTAGATACTAATGAGTTTTTCCGGATATCAAAATGCAAAACTACTAAAGAGATGTGGAACACACTCAAGGCTGCTCATGGAAACATCAATGAACCAAAGGAAGCAAGGTCAAGAAGTCAAGCAAGAAGGAAAAGAAGGCAAAACAAGAAAAGCCTCAACCTCTGCTTCATGGCCAGAAAGGAAGATGACTCAAGTAGTGTAAGTTCATCCAACTCCTCAAATTCTGAAAATTACAATCAATTGCTTCAAGCCTTTCAAGAAACACATGAAGAAGACAACCAATTGGCCCTCTTGAACAACTGGTTAAAGGGGATGAATAGCTGGCTTGAAAAGAGAGTAAAATCACTAGAAGAGGAATTGGAAAATTCAAAAACAGATTTTGATAACATGAAATTGTTTACAAAAACTCCTCTTGCAAGTGTGATACTCTTGTTTGTGAAAATTGCAAAAATCTTGAAAAGAAGGTCCACTATCTTGTTAAAACTGTGGATAAGCTTTCTAAAGGTCAATCCAACTTTGAGAATGTCTTGGCATCTCAAAAATGTGTTTTTGGAAAAGCTGGATTGGGTTTTAACCCACAAAACAAGCAAGACAGATTTTCAAAGTCATTTTCGAAAATGCCAGATAACAACCGATTGGACCATCGAAACAACCGGTTGTTACATGCTTCTACTGCATGAAAAGAGGCCATTCTGTGTAAAATCAGAAAATATGTTGTTCCTAGGGGCTTTATGAAGTGGATTCCTAAGTGCAGTAAAGGTTCAATTGATGAATGTAAACCAAATGGACCCACATTCATAAGGGGACCAAATCTTTGTACTTGAAAATCTTCTTTGTAGGAAAACTTCGAGGAGAGCAAGCAACAATGGTACTTGGACAGTGGATGCTCCAAGCACATGACTGGGGACAAATCAAAGTTCTTGAGCATCTCCTTTAAGCAAGAAGGGCATGTCACCTATGGGGACAACAACAAGGGAAGGATTCTTGGGAGAGGATCCATAGGAGACAAAGATATCTTGGTCATCCACGATGTGCTCTATGTAGAAGGATTAAAGCACAATCTGCTGAGCATTAGCCAACTGTGTGACAAGGGATCTCAACTGATGTTCAAGACAAACACATGTGAAATTTGTCTACCCAACACCAAAGAGGTAATGTTGGTAGGTAAGAGAATCAATAATGTTTATCTTCTAGATATCTCTTCACCATGTTCAATTGGTTGTCTTCTATCCAAGCAAGATGAGTCTTGGCTTTGGCATAGAAGAATTGCTCATATTCACATGAATCACTTGAACAAGTTAATTTCAAGGGATCTTGTGATTGGGCTACCAAAGCTCAAGTTTGAGAGGGACCATATTTGTGAAGCTTGCCAAAAAGGGAAACAAGTGAAAAGCTCTTTTAAAATAAAAAATGTTGTTTCTTCTTTAAAACCTCTTGAGCTACTTCACATGGATCTTTTTGGACCCTCAAGAACTATGAGCCTTGGTGGAAATTACTATGCTCTTGTTATTGTTGATGATTTTTCTAGGTTCACTTGGACTCTCTTCTTGAAATCAAAGAGTGATGCCTTTTCTGCATTCAAGAAGCTAGTAAGAAGGTTGCAAAATACAAAGAACAACAATATAAGCTCAATAAGAAGTGATCAAGGAGGAGAATTCCAAAATGAAAAGTTCAGCAAGTTCTGTGAAAAGATGGGGATTTTGCATAATTTCTCTGCTCCAAGAACTCCACAACGGAATGGGGTGGTAGAGAGGAAGAACAGGTCCCTTGAAGAGCTAGCTAGAACAATGCTTAGTGAATCTTCTCTTCCTAAGTATTTTTGGGTTGATGCAGCGAGCACTTCTTGTTATGTGATGAATAGAGTGCTAATTAGGCCTATTCTGAAGAAGACTCCTTATGAACTCTTCAATGGAAGGAAGCCTAACATCAATCATCTCAGAGTTTTCAGTTGCAACTGTTTCGTTCTCAACAATGGAAAGGAAAACCTAGGGAAGTTTGATTAAAAAGCTGATCTTGGCATCTTCATAGGGTATTCTCTCACAAGTCATGCATACAAAATCTACAACAAGAGATTGATGATTGTAGAAGAGTTTGTTCACGTTGTCTTTGATGAGGTAGATCGCAAAAGCATCCAAATCCCGAAGACCAGTGCTGAAAAGGATGAACATAGCATCAGTTTGGAGAAGCTGGACATCAGTGCAAAAAAACAACCGGTTGATTCACAGAAACAACCGATTGAAATTCTGCAACAGAGTGAGTTGCCCAAAGAATGGAGGATTCCTAGAGATCTGTTAGTGGAAAACATCATAGGGCAGATAAAGGAAGGTGTCTCTACATGTAGCTCTATCTCAAACTTCTGCAGGCACACAACTTTTGTCTCTCAAATTGAACCGAAGTCAATTGATGAAGCTCTCAAGGATGAAAAGTGGGTTGAAGTTATGCATGAAGAGTTGAATCAGTTTGCAAGGAATGAGGTATGGTTTCTTGTCCCTAAAACAGCTGAGATGAACATCATAGGTTCGAAGTGGGTGTTCAGAAACAAGTTGGATGAAGATGGTGTAATCACAAGGAACAAAGCAAGGCTAGTTGCCAAAGGCTACAATCAAGAGGAGGGCATTGATTATGGTGAAACCTTTGCCCCTGTTGCAAGGTTGTAAGCTGTGAGGCTGCTGCTGACTTTTGCATGCATGAGTGGTTTTAAACTCTTCCAGATGGATGTCAAGAGTGCCTTGAATGGCTACATCAATGAGGAAGTGTATGTGGATCAACCACCGGGCTTTGAAGATCACCAACATCCCAACCATGTCTTCAAGTTGAAGAAGGCTTTGTATGGACTGAAGCAAGCTCCAAGGCAGTGGTATGAGAGGCTTAACAACTTTATGTTGTCTCATGGTTATGAAAGGGGAATGGTAGACAAGAATCTCTTCATCAAAAAGTCAAATTTAGAAATAATTCTTGTGCAAATCTATGTTGATGACATCATCTTTGGTGCTACACAAGATAGTTTGTGTGAAGAATTTGTAGCTGCAATGAAAGGTGAGTTTGAAATGTCTATGATGGGAGAACTGTCTTTCTTTCTTGGATTGCAGGTTAAGCAAAACAAGGGATGGGATCTTTCTATGCCAATCAAAGTATTGCAAGGAGATTTGAAATGGAGAGTTGCAAAGAAGCAAACACTCAAATGCCATCAAGCTGCTACATGGATGTTGATGCTGCTGGAAAGGGAGTAGATCAAACCAAATACAGAGGATTGATTGGATCTTTGCTATATCTAACAGCTAGTAGGCCGGACATTATGTTTGTGGTGTGTCTTTGTGCAAGATATCAAGCAAAACCTAAAGAATCACACTTCAAAGTTGCAAAAAGAATTTTGAAATACCTCAAAGGAACATCAACTGTTGGGTTATGGTATCCTTCTCACTCCCATTCATTTAATTGGTTATTCAGATTCTGACTTTGCAGGTTGCAAGCTAGATAGGAAGAGCACAAGTGGCACTTGCCACCTTCTTGGTTCAAGCCTTATTTCATGGCATAACAAGAAGCAAGCATGTGTTGCTCTCTCTACTGTTGAGGCTGAGTACATAGCTGCTGGAAGCTGCTGTGCACAAATTTTGTGGCTCAAACAACAACTTGTAGACTTTGGACTGCAAATCAACAAAGTTCCTTTGATGTGTGATAACACAAGTGCCATCAATCTTACCAAAAATCAGATTCAGCATTCGAGGACCAAACATATTGAGATACGCCATCATTTCATCAGGGATCATGTAAGCAATGGGGACTGTGAAGTGAAGTTTGTAGAGACAAAACTGCAGTTAGCTGATATCTTCACTAAGCCATTACCAAAAGAGAGGTTCTTCTTTCTAAGAAATGAGTTAGGTATCCTTGATCTTAATAATCTCTCCTAAATCTGATTTGATATGTGTTGAAGTCTATTTGTGAAGACAAATAGGGAGAGAATTGATTGGTTTCTTGTGTATCTTTTTCTAAAACTGTTTAAATCTGCTGAAATCTCTGTTATTAAAAATGTTTTTGCTGCTACTGATAGAAACAACCGATTGTTTCGTGTAAACAACCGATTATTTATTTGGAAATATGCTTTCAATGTGGGAAAATCTAACCTACTGCTGTAAGAAGCATTGGACTGTATATATGCTATTTTTGCAGGTGCTGCTTTAGATTCAATCAGATCAAACACAAGCACCAGGTATTTGTCTTCATCAAATAGGGGGAGATTGTTGAACCAAGTGTGTTCAAGCTTTGAAGAATCCAAACCCTTTTGAAGGATGGTGAAAGGCTAGCTGTGCTTGTTGTTGCTGAGCTGTCTTTTAGTTAGGATCTGGGGTAGATTTTATGTATAATCCACTCTTGATTGAATCCAAAGCATAAGTATTCTCAATCCTTTTAAAAGAAAAGTGTTTTTCAAACTAAGTGAAAAACAACCTCTTGTTTTGTCGAAACAACCAATTGTTTTATACTTAGAAGTTTTTAGAAAGGTTGAAAATTGTTGTCAATGGTTGACTTGCTGTCAAAACGAAAACAACCGATTGTTTGTTTTGGTACCATAACAGAAAATTGTTTTGTGCTTTGACTGAGCATTAAATGTTTTTCTAACTGTTTACGCTCCAGTTTTTAATGCTTTGACCAAACTTTAAATGCAATGAATAGTTTGTTAAGATTTGATAACAAACAACAACTTTGAATATATAGAGAAAAACAGATTTGAGTTTTTCAAGAGATTGAGATTTTGAAAAGTTGAGAATTGCTTAGAGATTGAGTTGGATCAAAGAGTGTGAGATAGGATTTTTCATCTTGTATTGATTTCAGATTTGTTCTATAACAAATGTAATCCTTTGTGTCTTTTGAAAGAACCTTGTGTGTTTGCTGAGAAGTGTTGTATGTTCTTGAGGGGATCAAGATCAGCATTCTTAGTGTTGCTGTGCTGGACCAAAGGAAGTGTGTGTCTTGAGGGGATCAAGGTCACTTCTTTGGTTGTGTTGTAAGTGATCTAGGGTTGATTGCTTAGTGGATTCCCCAGTGGTATCTGGAAAGACTGGATGTAGCTCTGGTCCTCCTAGGGAAGGTCGAGGGTGAGTTGGCCGAGAAGACCGAGTCCTTTAGGAAGGCTGAAGAGGAACTTCTGAATGACGTCGTTGCGGCCTATGGCGAGGGGTTCCAAGATGCTGTTGCTCAGTTCACCTGTGCGTACCCTGACACAAATCCTTCCCTTTTTGATGAGTCAAAATGTGTCGTGGTTGGTCAGATCGTGCCACGAGGATGAATCTTTTTAACTCTATTTTGTAATCAACCAAACTTTTTATGTGGATACTTCATAAGCATTTATTTCTTTATAACTGTTGTTGTCTTGTATGGTTGTCTGTGTGGAGTTTTGATGCGTAAGAGGGGGCACAAGCCTCTCTTTTCGCGACTTTGGCTACCCCATAGTAGTGGCTACTTTCTTAATTCCCACCCCTACCGTATGACGTTAGGGTGTAACTGGGAATCCGATTCTCGCACCATTCCTTCCCTCGTCCCGGTGTCTTCACGCGAGGGGGGTTTACCCGGGGAGGCAAAACCACCTCTGTCTTTGCACGATACCTACCCGAGAGGAGGTTCCTTTATCTCAACAAACCGTTTTCGCATTTCTTGCCAGAGGGAGATTCCCGCAAGGAACCGTGCTACTTCTGCTCTCAACTATCACCGTTTCTCTCAGGAGGGAGATTCCCTCGTTTTTGTGAACCATACTATTCTCGTGCTTGGTGAACTTTCGTAAGAGGGAGGTCCACTCGGGGGACCATATTGCTTCCACTCTTTACTTTATCACTTCAAAGGAGAGGTTCATTCGTTTTTGTGAACCATGCTATTCTCGGGCTTGGTGAACTTATATAAGAGGGAGGTCCACTCGGGGAACCATATTGCTTCCGCTCTTTACTTTATCACTACAAGGGAGAGGTTCATTCATTTTTGCGAACCATACTATTCTCGGGCTTGGTGAACTTACGTAAGAGGGAGGTCCACTCGGGGAACCATATTGCTTTCCGCTCTTTACTTTATCACTACAAGGGAGAGGTTCATTCGTTTTTGCGAACCATACTATTCTCGGGCTTGGTGAACTTACGTAAAAGGGAGGTCCACTCGGGGAACCATATTGCTTCCACTCTTTACTTTATCACTACAAGGGAGAGGTTCATTCGTTTTGCAATGTATTTTTAACTGAATAACTTTTATTCGGGTGACCTCGTTAAAAAACCCTTTTAAGGGAAAAAGAGTGTCCCCATAAAGGTGTACAAGTGCAAGATTTAACTAAAGTAAAACTTCAGGTTGGTCGCATTCCAAGTGCGAGGAATCGCACCACCTTCTAATGTCTTGAGCCTATATGCTCCATTTCCAAGGGCCTCCGTTATTCTAAAAGGACCGGTCCACTTGGGAGATAACTTGTTTTCTAACTTATACGGGTGGGCCTTCCTCATTACCAGGTCGGCGACCTAGAACTGCCGAGGTCTCAGCTTAGAGTTGTACTTGTATTCCACCCTCCTTTTCAAAGCTTCAGCTTTGATCTTTGCTTCTTCCCTCACTTCGTCCAGTAGATCCAAGTTCACCTTTCTTTCTTCGTTTGATTCCTCGACCACGAAGTTTTGGAAACGAGGTGATTTCTCCTGGATTTCTACTGGGATCATAGCGTCCAAACCATATACCAGATTGAATGGTGTTTCCTTGGTTGTGGACTGAGGGGTGGTGTGGTAGGCCCAGACAATTCTAGAAACTTCTTTTGCCCAAGTCCCTTTGCCTTTGTCCAATCTTCTTTTCAGACCTCTGAGCAGAACTCGGTTGGCCGACTCGACCTGTCCGTTTGTCTAGGGGTGTTCTACCGATGCAAACACTTGTCTTATTCCCAACTCTGCACACAACTTACCCAACTGCTAACTTGTGAATTGGGTACCATTATCAGATACTAGCCTCTTCGGGATCCCGAAATAGCACACTATGTTCTTCCACACAAAGTGTTGAACCTTGTGGGTCGTGATCTGTGCTACCAGTTCCGCTTCAATCCACTTTGTGAAGTACTCTATGGAAACCACAAGGTACATCATCCCACGTATGGAATGGCCATGGGCTATATATTGATCTTAACTCTTCTCGGGTGCGTTGTGCCAATCAGCATGTTGTTGGCACTGCTTGCATTGTTGGGCGTATCTTATGCAGTCCTCCCTCATAGTTGGCCAGTAGTAACCTGCACGAACGGCTTTCAACGAGAGGGACCGGCCGCCGATGTGGCTACTGCATATTCCTTCGTGTAGTTTTGCATGAAGGGCTTTCAACGAGAGGGACCGGCCGCCGATATTGCTCACCATCCACACATACCAGTATGGGGTGGGTGAACCCGTTCCTAAATAACATTCCATCGATTATTGTGTATTTACTTGAATTTTTCTTCACTCTCCGGGCTTTTGCGGGATCTAACGAGAGTATTCCCTCGGCCAAGTAACGGTGGTAAGCTGTCATCCAAGTTTCTCCTTCCTAGACTTGGTGAACCTGTGGCATTATCACTCCAGCAACTGGATACCTGCTTATTCTGGGCGTTTTCATCATTTCCTGCGTTAACGATAGGTGACTCCTCCTCGTCCCTTCCGAAGTGTCAACGTGCTGGATCTCTGCCATTTTGTATGTGATCGTTCGAGGTGTCTTCAAGGTTTCCTTAATTACCGTCCTTTGCCTGCCCCCCTTGCTCGAACTGGCAAGTTTTGCAAGCAAGTCAGCTCGGGCATTTTGTTCTCTGGGTACATGGACTGTCGAACGACTTTTTCAGCACCTGAACATACTCTAAATATGCGGCCATCTGAGGGTCTTTAGCTTGATATTCTCCCGTGACCTGTCCTGTAACTAATAAAGAATCACTTTTCGCCAATAATCTCCTCGCTCCCATTTCCTTTACTAGCAGCATTCCCGCGATCAGGGCCTCGTATTCTGCTTGGTTGTTATTGGCTTTGAAAGAGAAATGAAGGGCCTGCTCAATCAGCAACCCATCCGGACCTTCCAAGATGACACCTGCTCCACTACCTTGTTGGTTTGAAGAGCCATCCACTGAGAGCACCCACTTGAAATCTGCCCCTTCTTGATAGGTGGCTGCGGAGGAGAGCTCTACTACGAAGTTGGCATAGATCTGGCCCTTGATGGGGCCCCTGGGTGCATAATGTATGTCAAACTCAGAGAGTTCTACCGCCCATCGTGCCATTCTTCTTCCCGCCACATCTGGTTTCTGTAAGACTTTGCATATCAGAAGGTTCGTCATTACCATGATGGTGAAACTTTGAAAGTAATGACAGAGCCTTCTGGCTGAAAATAATACTGCTAAGGTCGCTTTCTCCAGGGCCTGGTATCTTACTTCGCCCCCCTGTAACACCTTGCTGACGAAATAAATTGGTCTTTGTACCTGGTTCTGCTCATGTAACAGGACTGAGCTGATAGCTCTTTCCGTAACCGCAAAATACAAACGGAGTGGGGTACCTAGCTTTGGTTTGCACAAAACTAGAGGGCTGGGTAGGTATTTCTTCAAATTTTCAAAAGCCTCCTCACATTCACGGGTCCAGACGAACCTGTTGTTCCTTCTCAAGCACTGGAAATAAGGGTGACCCTTATCCCCCCCCGACCGACACGAATCTGGACAGAGCAGTCATGCGTCCCATCAACTGTTGTACTTCCTTCACCGAAATCGGGCTTCTCATATTTATTATGGCAGCACACTTTTCAAGGTTTGCCTCAATCCCTCGTTCAGTGAGCAAGAAACCCAGGAATTTCCCTGCCTCTACTCCAAACACGCATTTCTTCGGGTTTAACTTTAACATGTACTTTGCTATTGTAGTGAATAACTCTTCCAAGTCGGCCGCATGTTGTTCCTTTTGCTGGGTGGTGATCACCATGTCATCCACATACACTTGGACCTTCTGACCCAATATGGGAGCCAACACCCTATCCATTACCCGTTGGTAGGTGGCCCCTGCGTTCTTCAGCCCAAAAGGCATGGCTCTATAACAATAACAGGATGACTCGGTCATAAATGCGGTCTTACACTCGTCCCTGGGATGCATCATGATCTGGTTGTAGCCGGAGAAGGCATCCAGGAAGCTGAGCAACCGGCACCCCGAAGCACTGTCTACCAATGTATCAATACTGGGAAGCGAGTAAGAATCCTTCGGGCAGGCTTTGTTGAGATCCGTGAAGTTGACACACATTCTCCATTTCCCATTTGCTTTCTTTACCAGCACCACGTTGGCTAGCCATTCAGGATACTGGATTTCCTGGATGTGGCCAGCCTTCAAAAAATTCCCCGTTTCCTCCCATATGACCTGTCGCTTCTCCTCGTTGAACTTTCGTCTTATTTGGCGGACAGGTCAGACGCTAGGGTCCATGGTGAGGTGATGACACAGTAAATTAGGGTCAATGTCGGGCATGTCGGCAGCGGTCCATGCGAAGGCGTCGAGGTGTCTAGCTATCACCTCGGAGATTTGGTCCCGCGACTCTCTGCTTAGAGATTGCCCAAGTTTAAACATCTTCCCCCCGATCTCCCTCTCCACCACACCTCCAGCAGGCTCGGGTCGATTTTCCCGGACGATTTCTTCTCAGGTCACTCCATATTCCGTTGGTGGTCTGGACGTGAAGGAGAATATTCTTCCTTTCGTTTTTAGGCTGTTCTCGTAATACCTCTTAGCTTCTTCCTAATCGGACGCGATGGTGATCACTGCGCCCTCCAGAGAGGGTAATTTCACTTTCATGTGTCTTGTGGAGGGAACTGCCTTCTACCTGTTTAAAGTCGGCCTTCCTAACAGTATGTAGTAAGCCGAGGGTGCATTGACAACAAGGTACCTGATATTAGTGGTACACGAAGACAGGTCGTCGGCGAATGTGGTACTTAGTTCAATGTACCCATGGACTTCTACCTTGTTTCTTGCAAAGTCGTACAAACATCTGGCGTAGGGTTTCAACTGGTCCGCAGACAACTGTAGATGGTTGAAGGTTGTTAGAAACATAACGTCGGCCGAACTTCCTTGATCTACGAGGACCTAGCGTGTCCTTCTCCCGGCGGCTATCAGGGAAATTACCACTGGGCCGTTATCGTGTGGTACGATACCCTAGAGGTCGGCTTTCGTGAAGACAAGGTCTACCTCGGGAGTGAGATCCGTCTGTCATGCTTTTACTGTCGCTTGGGAGGCATATTCCTCTCTCGGGAAACCTCCTGAGATAGTGTTTACCACTCCATGCATAGGTACCTCGTGCCCCTGATCTGCTCCCGTAGCCACCAATGTCTGATCGTCCGTTTCTTCTTGCAGGTAGTCCTTCAGGAATCTCTTTTTTTGCTAACTCGTCTAGTTGATGTGCCAAGGCTAGACAATTTCGTATATGGTGGCCATTCACCTGATGGAATTCACACCAAGCGTTCTTGTTGGGCCCCATCTTTCTATCGGTCTTCGCTGGTACCTTCAATCTTGCCGCTATGTTGGGGATGGTGATCAACCCTTGAGCTCCACCCGTCTCGTGCGTGCCCCCGTCGGGGTCCGTTCGTAGGGTTTCTCCATCCCCTTCTTCTCTGTTGTTGTCTCGTGGACTCTCATAGGCTGGGGTCAGGTGGTTGCCTGGGGTCGGACGGGGGCCAAGAGGCCTTGCTTCTGTGTTACGCGATCGTCTGCAGGGATATGTGCTAACACTCGGCGTCGAATCTCTGTGAATGTCCTCGGGTAGACCCTTAGCAGTGATTCGCTAAAGGGCCCCGATAGCATTCCCTTGACAAAGGCATGGACTATCATGGCCTCATCTGTGGGCTTCAAGCGGACCACTTGTGATGGATTTCCTATGAGCTCTTCTTGGATGATTGGTTAAAGATGGTGCGGAAGCTTATGGATGAGATGGATAAGGTCCTCATAGGAGGTGTGGTGACCTTGAAGGTGCATGAAGAGTATGGACATGGGGTGGTTCGGCCAGCCCCTTTGTAGGTGGTGAAAGGAAGATTAAAACCTAGAAGCTAAGCAAGGAGCAAAGTATGGTACTAAATGGGCAGCATAACATTACTCAATTTAATCTTTAAATACATGAGCCAAGCCCTCTTATTTATAGTGTTTAGAGGGCTGGAAATTAAAAAGAAAGTGGAGGGAAATTCAAATGAGAAGCATTTGAATTTGGAGCCAATTCCTAGTCACAAGGAAAGCGTGACTTGGTTTCTTTTTTTGGCACCTCCTAAATCTACACCTACACCTTTTTTTTATGTCACATGGAAGGTGTGGCTTAGCTTTTTACATTTGCACCTCTTATATTTATATCTACACCTCCCTTTATGTTCTACTAAAAATACTTAAAAGGAATTACAAAAGAAAGACATCCAATGATGCTTAGTTGGCCCATATATTCTATTTGTTTGGCTTGAGTTGAAGCTTGAACTTGTATTTGGGCTTGGGCTTTTTCTATCATGGGCTTGGGCCTCTTCCATCATCCCCTCCCTCTTGAAAAGGATTTGTCCTCAAATCCAATGCTTCTTCTTCATCATCATTATGTGGATGTATGTGGCTGGATGGTTTCCATCATCCCCTCCTTCTTGAGAGAATCTGTCCTCAGATCTACAGTTTTGATCTCGAACAACAGCCTTATTCTTATTTTGAAAACTAGGCTCGTCCTCCAGGATCAAATGTCCATCTATGGAAATCCTGAAACAAAGCAAAGGAGTTAGTGTGAGCAATTGGAGAAAACTTAATTGTATGAAGTTGCCATTTTTGTTTTTCTTCTGTTTTTGGCAACTTTTCACAATATTTCCCTTTTGATGGTTGTATGTATCCTCTAATCCTCTTATGTTTTATTAAATTTCCAATAGTAGTTACTTTTCCCTTAGGCATAATTCCTTTAGGAGGTGGTAACAACTTTAAAAGGGAAAGAGGACTATGTTCACATACAACTTCAAATGTAGAAATATGAGTAATCTTATGGACTACTCCATTGTATGCATGCTCAATAGGAAAAGGATACTCATCCCAAGAATTGTGGTTCTCTCTCATGATTTCTCGAAGCATAGTAGAAAGAGCTATGTTTTCAATTTTATTTTGACCATTCTTTTGAGGATGATAAAAATTTGAAGAGAACAATTTAGTTGCAAGTTTTCCCAAGAGAATCCTCAAATCATGGTTTGCAAAATTTGGAGCTCTATCCAACAGTATGCTTGAGGATAAACGATGAATATGTATCACTTCTCTAGAGAAGAGTTTATCCATATCCATGAAAATGGAATCAAAACCTTTTGTTGTCCTAGGAAGCTCTAATATGAAATTTATCATGGGTGAAGGAGTATAGAGTTCATGAGACATTGCCTTAGGTGTAGTTTTAAAACAAGAAATGTATCTAGGGTAATTTCTTTGAACCTCCTTTCTCATGGGTGACAAATGTTTTCCTTTTAAAAGCTCTAGAGTTTTATCTACTCTAATTTGGCCCATGAGTTCTCCTTCATGAAGAATTTTTCTCTTATGTGTAAAGGTAGTCTTGTTGTTACAACCATTGTTTATAAGAATTTGTACATTTTGCAATGGTTGTCTCAATAAGACATGAAAAGTTTCTTTAGGCACTAGCTCACATAAAAATTTGTCTTTGTAGATGCCTATAGATAACTTGTGCTTCACTTGGTGATATCTTAACACATGAGAAATAATCTACTTCATCTTTATCTATGCAAGCCTCTCTCAAGGATTCTTCTTTTTTGACTAGGCTTGCAAGTGTTCCTTTACAAAAGGTAAGGCTAGGTTGTTCAACAAGAAGCATATTTTCAAAGGTATTTTCAACTTTTATTTCTTGTTGAATGACCTTGTGGGAAGGAACACTCTTTTCCCACGCCTTTTGTTCTTCAAGGGTTTTCTCTTGATTTTCTATTTTTAATATGCTTGTAAGGGGTGTTATAAGATATTCCTCATTCTTTCTAGATTCACACCACCCCTCACCTGGTTTTTCTTTTTCTTTTTCTTTAGCTTCCCTTTCGTCTTCCTCTCTTTTCTTTTCTATCTTTCTTTCCTTCTTTTCTTTATGGGAAGAAAAAAAAATTTCTACCCTCATTTCCCAATCTAAGCAAGCTTCTACATTTTCTTTTCCATGGAAATGGGGTAGGTCTACCCTAACCTCTCTTGGGCTTTCTTGTTCTCTTCTATCACTTCTATGTCTTCTAGGGGGTGCTTGATAATAATCATTTATTCTAAGGCTTCCCTCCCCAAAAGAATCATGAGCTTTAGAGATAGATGCATGAGAAGGTAATTTTTTTGAAATGTGAGACTTCTCATCCTTTGCTTTAGTCAATTCATTAGTTTTGGTCTCATTCTCCAATTGTTTAGATGAAATTGATTGAATATCCTTGGAAAGTTGTTTTAAAAGAGATTTCAAGGATTTCACATCACTTTTAAGAGATCTAGAGGAGTGAGAAGACATGACTAAAACTTTGTGTTTAGAAATGTTTTACTTTAAGAAAGATGAGGAAAGTTAATGAAGGTAGTTTTCCAGGTAAGAGAGGTGAGTCACAGTGAACTACTTAAATACCAAGTCTTTGCCTTAGCCAAAAACTATCCCTCAAGATCTTCACACAATTCTTTCTTTAGGTAAATCACTTAAAACACAATGAGGATGTAGAAATCAAAATTTTTATGCAACAAAAATAATGCAAGCTATCTAGCAAATTATCAAAGTTTTAAACAAGACCAAACAAAAACAATTAAGCCAAGTTAACAAAAACAAATGGCATAATTAAAGCAATTAACAAATGCTAAGCTTGAAAGTTTAAGCTAGTCGGCCCTAGGTGAGGCTTCTTGGACACTTGGAGCCCTTGAAGGCACACTCACCGTCTAATTACGTAATTAAACAAGTAATTAACAAAAGTTAAGTTGCAAAGAAATTAGATGAAACTCCCTTTGTTATCTCCTCTTTGTTGGGCCCTCCAATGTATGTGGTGTATTTAGAAAGTGTTTGTTTCTGCCCCTTGCCTTTGTTCCTCTTGTTATTAGGTAATTAATTCTTCAATCCAGCACCTATTAAGCAAACTAGACTCTCCTCAAGTCAATTCCCACTCAATCAACTACCAATTGATAATTATTCCACAACCAAGCTTAGAGGTCAAAGAATTAAAGCAAGAAACAAATTAATTTGAAAAACAGTACCACACAAATGGAATTAAATGTGACAACTAGAAAGAGTTTCAATTAAATATTAGACAAGCAATTAAAAGGTACTCAAAGAAAGGATGGCACACAAAATGGAACCTATGGAATAGCACTAGATTTGATTTCAAAATCAAAAACAGCACCACTGAAATAATTGTTGTGGTCCAGAAAGCGTGATTTTCACTGATTTATGCTGAGCTGGCCTTTTAAAATTTGCTTCTGAAATTTTATATGCAAACAGATCAAGATCTTAACAAAATTATGGCGTTGGTTTCACTCCAAACGCATGCACCATTTGTTTTTAATAAATTTTCTAAAATCAGTGCTCAGTTGCGCCAGTTGTAGCGTCAGGATTGCACACTGTTTTTATAATATTTATCATTTTTTTTCTATTTGTTATTTTGAACTGATTCTTTTTTTGTCTTTTCCCTAACACCTCAATCTTGCAAAATCCAGAGGTTCAGAATTTTCTTATGCGGAAAAATAATTTTCTTAAGCAAAACAGCTAGCACAGAGTAAAAAGGAATTTGTGTAGATCTAAACACAAATATGAACTCAAGCTAAAAATAAAAAGCACCAAAGGATCAAAAACACAGCAGATTCAGATCAAGCATTTATACCAAAAACAAGAAATAAATAAGCCAAACAAAGTACTACTATGATTTGATGACATTTTGGAAGAACATGACTAGACAAAACACATATAGATTCATAAATTAAAAGACTCAAATGAACACAAAATGAACCAAATAAAATTGCAAAAAGGACTCAAATACCTAAAATAAAACAGCAACACAAACTATATGGAATCCTACCAAAAATTGCACAAAGATTGCTCAAGAACAATTGAGCAAGATGCACCGATTGGAATTTCCAAACAGCACACCAATTCAAAACAAAAATTAAAAAACAGCAAGACAAATATGGAAGATGAAGAACAACACGGATTCAAGAAGAACTCAAAAAGAAAATGACAAAGAGATACTCATCTTTGAAGAACCATAGCTCATAATACCAAATGATGGATTTCCTATGAGCTCTTCTTGGATGATTGTGGAAGATGGTGCGGAAGCTTAATGGAAGAGATGAACAAGGTCCTCCTAGGAGGTGTGGTGACCTTGAAGGTGCATGAAGAGTATGGACATGGGGAGGTTCGACCAGCCCCTTTGTAGGTGGTGAAAGGAAGATTAAAACCTAGAAGCTAGGCAAGGAGCAAAGTATGACACTAAATGGGCAGCATAACATTACTCAATTTAATCTTTAAATACATGAGCCAAGCCCTCTTATTTATAGTGTTTAGAGGGCTGGAAATTAAAAAGAAAGTGGAGGGAAATTCAAATGAGAAGCATTTGAATTTGGAGCCAATTCCTAGTCACAAGGAAAGCGTGACTTGGTTTCTTTTTTTGGCATCTCCTAAATCTACACCTACACCTTTTTCTTATGTCACATGGAAGGTGTGGCTTAGCTTTTTACATTTGCACCTCTTATATTTATATCAACACCTCCCTTTATATTCTACTAAAAATACTTAAAAGGAATTACAAAAGAAAGACATCCAATGATGCTTAGTTGGCCCATATCTTCTATTTGTTGGGCTTGAGCTGAAGCTTGAACTTGTATTTGGGCTTGGGCTTGGGCTTTTTCTATCATGGGCTTGGGCCTCTTCCATCAACTTGGATTGCAAATCTGTTCAGGTAATCCTTCATGGATTCTCCCTGTCATTGCTTGACATCAAAGACGTCGTATGAGAGCCAGGTGGGAGCCTTGTTGACAAGGTATTGTTCCCTGAACAGTGCGGGAAATTGATCAAAACTAGTAATGTGCCCTCGGGGAGGCTGATGAACCATTCTAATGTCGCGCTTGACAGGGTGCTCATCAACATCTTACAGTAAATGGCATCATATCCTCCGGTGAGCATCATCTGGGTGTGGAACACTGTGAGGTGAGCCTCCGGGTCTTCTACTCCTGTGAAGGAGACCTTCGGACCTAAAGACATTGTTGGTAACATGACATTCATGATCGCTCGTGAGAACGGCATAGGACGTGCCCTAAGTGGCATTGGTGGTGCGCGCTAGTTTGTCGCGTGTTCCCCTACATGTTGTAAGCCCCTTCGTAATTCCTCATTGGCTCTACGTAATTTTGCATTGTCCGCACGGGAAGCCACTACTTCTGCTTAGAGAGCGCGCATCGTATCCATGACCTGCTGTGTGGTCGCATTATCCCTTTCAAGGGGCGCCCTCCCCTTAGATCTAGCTGTCGCTCGTCTCGTGCTCCTCATTTTGTTGGTTAAGACTCCTTATGCAATCGTGAGTGGAACCTTGTTTTAACGGGCCCCACAGTGGGCGCCAAATGTTCTGTCCGGTTGACTTGCCTCGCCGGTCATCTCCAACAGTTGCTTTGGCCCTTCTATCCTACCTGAGAACTGTGCCTTCTCCGTCAAGAAACTTCTCACATGCAAAGACAAAGGGGCGCCCTAGCGGTTGCTTGCACTCCGACACTCAAGTCAGTATTAGAGCAAAGAACATCAAGTGTATAAAATAGCTTTAGTCTCCAAAGTTGCGTACCATACTAGGGTTCTTAACACCCTTTATATAGGTTGAAACTGTTGGGTTTAATAGTGCCAAAGTTCAAGAGGGGGATTAATTGACCTTTTAAAACTTTCTCGCAGAAACCGTGTTTAACACAGTTTTACAGAAAATAAATCGATTTATGTGAAAATGAACAGATTTATTTCAGCACTGTTTTTGTTTGAAAAGCTTTTAATTCAGCAAGGTTAATCACAAGATTATGCAGATAGAATTTCCAGATGCACACACACAGATATCAGATTGAAAAGCAGTGTAACACAAAAACAGCAAACCTTAATTCCAATTCGTGTGATTTAGGTTCAGTTAAGGGCTTGACAATTAGTGAGACAATCTATTACACACAACCTGTTTTATTAGCCTTTAACAGATTATCAGTGTTCTTATTGAAACCACACATTTTTTCAGAAATCAAGAACAATGAATCCCAGAACAACAAGCTTCAACTTTAAGCAATTGTTTAAGGTTCAATTAATAGCTTTGACAATTTCTTGAGTAACCTATCACAGCCAATCTGTTCCAATGGCTTTTAGCAGATTATATATGTTCTTATCAGATTCAAACAACTTTTTCAGAAATTAAGAACAGTATGCACAGTGCCCAGAAAGAACAGATTTATTTTCAATTGAACAGATTTATTTCTTTGTTGTTTTATCAATTATGCAGAAACGAAATTGCAGAGAGTGAGAGAGAATGAACACAAGCAGTTATACTGGTTCACTCAACTGAGCTACATCCAGTCTTCACCAACAACAGGTGGAAATCACTAACACACAGTACAACCAAGTACAATTCCCACTGTTCTTGAAACCTACAAGAACTTAGGTACTCTTGCTGAAAAAACCTATTTCAGCACACACACACCCACTCTTCAAGAACACCTATCAAGAAGAGTGTTCAACCAAACTATTACAAGAAATGAGAATTGAAACGACTACACCTGATTGAGGATACAAAGATCTGCCTTAAACCAGTAGGCAAGATTGCTAGAACAGTAGCTGCACCTCACACCAAGCTTTTGGAACCAAACCAAGAACAAGCACTTTGTGATTTTTGAAATCTTTGAAGAACAAATGCTAATCCTTTGTAAACACTTAACTCTCTGCTGTCAAAACTTGTTTTTGCAAATGTATGAATTGGTATTAAACTCATAAACAAGTTTGCATTTTATAGAAAGCCAACTTATAACAGAATTTTGAAAAACAGTTAAAGCTGTTATAAAATGAACAGATTTATTTTCAAAAAACAGTTAGAGAATTTGTTAAGTGAGGAGACTTAGTCAACCACTCTGGTGCAAAGATAAAACTGAAAACGTTTAAGCTTGTCATGGCACCAGAGACAAAAAGAATCTATTCATTTACAGATGAACAGATTTATTTTTCAAAACGAAAACAGAGAAAGTTTAACTGTTTAAAACTCAGTCGTTTTGAAAGGTAGAAGACTTAGTCAAAATACCTGATGCACAAAATCTAATTTTCACAAGACATAGCCAAGGCATCAGTGTAAAAAATGAATCTGTTTATTTAGAAAAGAACAGATTTATTTTTATGCAGTAAACGTGCTTTTTGTAAAACATGTGAAAAACAGTTTAAGAAAACTTATGCTTGTTCTTATCACATGGCCAGTGGTTATGAGGTGAGTTACTCAGCAAAAAGCCCACTCTTAGACAACCTCTAAGCACTACCTAAGACATACCTAAAGCAAAGCAAAAAACAAATGAAATGTACATATAAGTCTTCATCAAACACTACATATAAGCCTTCATCAAACACAATCTTGAAGGGGCAGCAACCATCTTCAACAATCTCCCTCTGTTTGATGGAGACAAATCCCCATAGCTAACCTCATAGCTTTGTTGCTTTAAGTACCTGCACTGCACCAGATTTTAAACCAGAAAAAAACAGCAACATTGCATAACATGCAGAATTGGTTTAAAGGTGCAGAATTAACTCCCTGTTTCAGCTAGCTTCACCTAGCATGGTGAGCTATTTTTCTCCCCCTTGGGATTCATCAAACAGCATATAAGCATAGGGAATAAAGGGATATAAAGCAGAAACCATAATCATAATAGTTCAGAAACAGAAAACCAAAATGTTCAGCATTACAGAAACTTGAAAACTGATAAAGAAAGCATTAAAAGCAGAAAACTACTGATCCTTGTAGTAAAGCTATGCAAGTTGTGCCTGAACCCCTTCAATCTGATCATCAAGGTGTTGAAACCTTGCATGAGTAGTCTCAAAGTATGCCCTTTGTTCTGCAGACATTACATCAAGACGATACAGCACTTGCCTCTCAAACATAGACATTGGTTCTCCTCGGTATTCTGGAGCTTGATAGGCAACTATGGCATTTGCAGCAACTTCCTCATGTTCAGATTGGGTAGCAGGTGAGTCATCATCCATAGGAACAGCTTCATCCTCATCCTCATGTTCTGCTTGAGGGTCCTTCTCCTTGAGAACCACCCACTTGTCCTCAATTTTGTGAAAACCCATTTTGGTGAGAGTTGAATTATCAATCTCACTTACAGCTTTAATAGGGTCGTTTCTCTCATTTGTAACATCAACACCAAAGTAATCAATTAATTTGGAAACAAGAATAGCATAGGGAAATCGGTAATCAGCCAACCTTTTTTACTTGAGCATGTGTTCATTGACAATGAACACCCAGTTTACCTTAATCTGGTTCATGATGCAATATAGGAGAATGAGATCCTCTTCATGTAAGACAGCATGGTTTGTTCCTCTAGGAATCAGTTGCCATGCTATGATGTATGCAACTAGGCGTGGAGTGAGGTTCAAATGCCCAGCATGGAACCTGTTTATACTCTCTGTAGGATTCCTCATGCAACTCTTATAATATTGCAGCTTGTTGAATTCTGAAATTCCACTGGTATTTCCCTTTCCTACTTTCAATCCAGCATATTTTATTCCAGCCACAGAATTCCACACTTCACTTGTGATCTTCATCTTGATTCCTTTCACATAAGAGACAACATTCTTTCCATCCAATGTGAGGTTAGTGTAAAACACCTTAACCAAGTCAGGATATACATTACCCGTTAATTCCAGCATCTTTTTCAGTTTCTGGTGCTTCAACACAGCCCTTGTTTCTACCAATTTTTCAGATTTCAGCCAGTTGAAATCCAGCACCTTGGGTATGTTGATCTGCTTCCTGCTTGTCTCATGAATGTAGGCATTGATGCCCTCTTCATTTCCAGCGAACCATCCTTCTAACACACCTTGAGAGGTGGTTTGCTTCCCCTTATTTTTCTGTTTCTTGGAAGAAGAAGCCATGGTTGAACCTGAATTCTTTTCTTGGTTTCAAATGGTGAGAACAGAAAGAGAATGGCCAATGTGGGTAGCAAGTATTCACACATATTTATAGCAGAATAAATGGATTGATATGGCAGTTATGAGTGGATATGCATGAAGATTTTATGCTCTGAATTTGTGCAGAGAATCTTTGAAAATATGCACCAAATATTTAGGGTCACGATGCATACACTCAAACTCTTATTGAGCACCCAAACCATCAAATCGGTTACATAACCATGACCAAAACCGTCAAAGGTACAGAGGTTAATGCCCACTAAGTCAGTCAAGCAGTCAAAGATCAGAAATTCTCTTTCCTAGTCATCAATGCATATCAGTGCAGAAAATAAACACATTTAATTGCGAATAAACAGATTTAATTTTTTACTGCTAGGCACAATTGACATTTATAATACCCAATTCATTAAGCAGAAAATTAAACCTATCTTTGGCTAATGGTTTTGTGAACAAATCAGCAAGCTGTAAATCAGTACCAATGAACTTAATATCACATGTTCCATTAGATATGTGTTCCCTTAGAAAATGATGCCTAATTTCAATGTGTTTGGTTCTTGAATGCATGACAGGATTTTTGGTTAAGTTGATTGCACTTGTATTAGCACACAGCAGAGGTATATGGTTAAGTAAGATACCAAAATCATTCAATTGTTGTCTTAGCCATATAGTTTGAGCACAACAACTCCCTGCTGCAATGTATTCTGCTTCAGCAGTGGAAAGAGCTACACAAGCCTGCTTTTTGCATTGCCATGAGATCAAGCTTGATCCAAGCAAATGACAGGTTCCACTTGTGCTCTTCCTGTCAATTTTGCAACCTGCAAAATCTGAATCAGAATAACCAGTTAAGCTTAATGAAATGTTACCTGGATACCACAAGCCAACTTCTTTAGTTCCTTGCAAATACTTCAAAATCCTTTTGACAGCATTGTAGTGTGATTCTTTAGGAGCAGATTGAAACCTTGCACACATGCACACTGCAAACATTATATCTGGCCTGCTGGCAGTGAGATGCAGTAGTGATCCTATGAGTCCTCTGTATTTGGTTTCATCAACAGAATTTCCAACTTCATCATGATCCAAATGACAGCTTGTTGAGAAGGGTGTGCTGATTGGTTTACACTTGTCCATTTCAAATTTCTTCAGCAGATCCTTGCAATACTTAGCTTGACTTAAGAAAATGCCATCCTTGAGTTGTTTGACCTGCAAGCCTAGAAAATAGTTCAACTCACCCATCATTGACATTTCAAACTCACTCACTCTTCATGACTTTCACGAAGCTTCACACAATTCTCCATTGTTTGATCCAAAAATGATGTCATCCACATATACTTGGACTAGAATTGAGTCATCTCCTTTCTTCTTAATGAACAAGGTCTTATCTGATGTGCCTCTGTCATAGCCTTGTGAGGTGAGAAAATCACTTAGCCTCTCATACCATTGCCTAGGAGCTTGCTTGAGTCCATAGAGAGCCTTTTGGAGTTTGAACACATATTTTGGATGTTGATGGTCTTCAAAACCTGGTGGTTGTGAAACAAATACCTCTTCATTTATATAGCCATTTAGAAAGGCACTTTTCACATCCATTTGAAATAGCTTGAACCCTTTGATGCAGGAGAAGGCAAGCAGCAGTCTAACAGCTTCTAACCGAGCCACTGGTGCATATGTCTCATCATAGTCTATTCCTTCTTCTTGATTGTACCCTTTAGCTACAAGCCTAGCCTTGTTTCTGGTGATCACTCCATGCTCATCCATCTTGTTTCTAAATACCCATTTTGTTCCAATTACATTCATCTCAGGTATTTTAGGAACAAGAGTCCAGACCTCATTAAGAGCAAATTGATTTAGTTCCTCTTGCATGGCTAAAATCCAGTTGCTGTCCTTGAGAGCTTCATTCAAATTCTTGGGTTCAACTTGAGATACAAAAGCCATTGCTTCACAGAAATTGTTCAAGGATTTTCTAGTTGACACTCCTTTCTCAATGTTCCCAATGACATTATCAAGTGTTAAATCTCTTGGGGTTTTCCACTCTTTTGGCAAACCTGCAGCTGCAGTAGATTCTTGTATAGCATGTGTATCAGCAGTATCAAAATGAATCGATTCATTTTGATTTAAAACAGATTTAAATTCATTACTGTCAAGGTCATCAGCAGTTTTAGATAGGCTATGATCAGTTTCATAAAAAACAACATGCATTGATTCTTCTACTATAAGCAACCTTTTATTAAAGACTCTATATGCATGACCATTCAAAGCATAACCAATGTGCACACCTTCATCAGATTTAGCATCAAACTTACCAAGATTTTCTTTGCCATTATTCAATACAAAGCATTTACACCCAAATACCCTAAGGTGACTCACACTAGGTTTTCTGCCCTTATACAATTCATATGGGGTTTTCTTAAGAATTGGTCTTATTAAGGTCGTATTTAAGACATAACCTGCAGTATAAACAGCATCAGCCCAAAAATATTTAGGAAGCTTAGATTCATTTAACATAGTTCTAGCAAGTTCCTCTAGTGATCTATTTTTCCTTTCAACTACACCATTTTGTTGAGGTGTCCTAGGGGCTGAAAAGGTATGAGCTATCCCATGCTTCTCACAGAACCTCTCAAACTTAGCATTTTGAAACTCTCCCCCATGATCACTTCGAATGGATTTTATGCAGCAACCATTTTCATTTTGCAGAATTTTTGCTAATCTCTTAAAGGCAGAATAAGCATCATGTTTATGTGCAAGAAATAGAGTCCATGTAAATCTAGAGTAATCATCCACAACAACTAAAGCATACAAATTTCCAGCCAAGCTAGCAACTCTAGATGGACCAAATAAGTCCATATGTAACACATCCAATGGATTTTTTGTAGAGACAATATCCTTTAACTTGAAAGAGGATTTGATTTGTTTACCTTTCACACAAGCATCACAAAGCCTGTTGTCCTGAAATTTAATGTTAGGTAAACCAGAAACTAAATCTTTAGATTTCAATTTATTCAAATGATTTGTGTGTATGTGAACTAACCTCCTGTGCCACAACCAAGACTCATCACTTCTGGACAGCAAACACTCATTTGAAGAGTTAGTTTCCATGATATTCAACAGATAAATGTTATTCACTCTCTTACCAGTAAACAGTACCTTACTAGATGAATTACTTGAGATTGTGCAGCCTTTTGACTCAAAATTCACTTTGTATCCTTTTTCACAAAGTTGACTTATGCTAAGAAGACTATGCTTGAGTCCTTCTACATACAGCACGTTCTCAATGGTTGTTGAGATCCGTATTCCAACAGTTCCTCTGCCCAAAATCCTCCCTCGGTTATTATCACCATAGGTTACATGTCCTTCTGCTTTGAGCTTCAAGCTGGTAAACTTTGTAAGATCTCTAGTCATATGCTTGGAACAGCCACTGTCCAAGTACCACTGATTTTTCTTGCTGCCAATCTGCAAAACAAAATAAAAATGATACAAATGGTACCCTTTTCAGTATAGGGTCCAACACAGATTAAAACCTTCTCTTTGGCAGCCATTTTGCTAAGTTCTTAGGCACAAGATGCTTTCTAGCAATGCAAGATCTAGATGTATGACCAGATTTCATGCAGTAAAAACAGGTTACATGAGATGCCTTTTTGCCACTGTTAAAAGCTGAAAAAACTGATTTTGCTGGAACAAAAAAACTTGAAAGCTTTTTGACATTGGTTGTATTTCCAGGGGTATAACCAAGTCCATTCTTATTGAAAACAGCATTCTGTGATCCAAGGAGAGACTCAAGGTTTTCTCTTCCCTTGGTGAAATTGGAAAGGGTTTTCAGCAAATATTCCACTTGTTTTTCCAATCTTTTGCAGTTTTCACAGTTTTTAATAGAGGCATGCAAGCAAGTCAGTTCAAGGCTTACCAAATCTGTTTTGGCCTTATGCAATTCTTCCTCAAGTGTTTTTACTTTAGGTGCAAGCACATTATTTACCTTTTGCAGCTTATTACATATTACAGCTAGCCTATTGGCTTCATCATGTGTTTCCTTGAAGGCAGCAAGCAAATCATCATAGTTATCAGAATCAGCAGAAAAATTACTTACTGATTCAGAGCTTGACTCCTCATCCTTCATCATGAAACACAAATTGTTCTCCTCATCTTCTGTTGAAGAGCTGCTGGTTGAGGATACTTCATTTTCCTCCCATGAGATGTAGGCTCTTCTTCCCTTGTTCCTTTCAAATTTCTTGCTGGCAGATTTGTCCCTTGTTTGATTGTCTGGACAATCTGTTTTGATATGCCCTGTTTTGCCACATCCAAAGCAAGTATATTTAGAGGAATTTGAATCATTGGGTTTAGGATACCTTCTTTTCTGCTGGTTCCTATTTTTGCTTTTCTTCCTCAGGAATTTGCTGAATCTTTTTGTAAGAAGGCTGATTGTATCATCATCTTCAGCATCTTCTTTTTCTTCCTTGATCTCATTCAGTTCAGTTGCTTTCAGTGCAAGACCTTTGGGTTTTCTCTCTGTTGTTTCCTGCTCTTTAAGTCTTTTAAGCTCTAGCTCATGCTCCATTAGCTTTCCAAACAGTGCAGCAGTTCCCAACTTTGACAGATCACGGCTTTCAGAGATAGCTGTCACCTTTGGTTGCCAGCTTCTGTCGAGGCACTTCAATATCTTTATGTTGAGTTCCTCTCTGTCAAATTCTTTTCCCAAGCCAGTGAGGTGATTCACAATATGGGTGAATCTTTTCTGCACATCAGCAATGCTCTCCTCGGGTTGCATTCTGAACAACTCATATTCTTGGATGAGTGCATGTTTCCTTGACCTTTTCACATCTTCAGTACCTTCATGAGTCACTTCTAAGACTTCCCACATCTCCTTAGCTGACTTACATTGAGATATCCTGAAGAACTCATCCATTGTCAATGCAGAGGTTATGATGTTCTTGGCCACAAGATCATGTTGAGCCTTCCTCCTTTCGGTCTCATTCCATTCTGATCTTGGCTTTTCCACTTGTTCATCCTTGACAACCTGCATTGGCACATAAGGTCCATTGACCACAGCTTCCCAAATTAATGCATCAATGGATTCCATGAAAATTCTCATTCTAACTTTCCAAAATGCATAATTCATTCCATTGAACATAGGTGGTCTATTAACAGTAGAACCCTCAGCAAAAAGCACATTAAACTCAGACATTATTACAAACAAACTTGATTAAAATACAAGTCCTAGCTCTTGATACCAATTGTTGGGTTTAATAGTGTCAAAGTTCAAGAGGGGGGGTGAATTGACCTTTTAAAACTTTCTCGCAGAAACCGTGTTTAACACAGTTTTACAGAAAATAAATCGATTTATGTGAAAATGAACAGATTTATTTCAGCACTGTTTTTGTTTGAAAAGCTTTTAATTCAGCAAGGTTAATCACAAGATTATGCAGATAGAATTTCCAGATGCACACACACAGATATCAGATTGAAAAGCAGTGTAACACAAAAACAGCAAACCTTAATTCCAATTCGTGTGATTTAGGTTCAGTTAAGGGCTTGACAATTAGTGAGACAATCTATTACACACAACCTGTTTTATTAGCCTTTAACAGATTATCAGTGTTCTTATTGAAACCACACAGTTTTTCAGAAATCAAGAACAATGAATCCCAGAACAGCAAGCTTCAACTTTAAGCAATTGTTTAAGGTTCAATTAATAGCTTTGACAATTTCTTGAGTAACCTATCGCAGCCAATCTGTTCCAATGGCTTTTAGCAGATTATATATGTTCTTATCATATTCAAACAACTTTTTCAGAAATTAAGAACAGTATGCACAGTGCCCAGAAAGAACAGATTTATTTTCAATTGAACAGATTTATTTCTTTGCTGTTTTATCAATTATGCAGAAACGAAATTGCAGAGAGTGAGAGAGAATGAACACAAGCAGTTATACTGGTTCACTCAACTGAGCTACATCCAGTCTTCACCAACAACAGGTGGAAATCACTAACACACAGTACAACCAAGTACAATTCCCACTGTTCTTGAAACCTATAAGAACTTAGGTACTCTTGCTGAAAAAACCTATTTCAGCACACACACACCCACTCTTCAAGAACACCTATCAAGAAGAGTGTTCAACCAAACTATTACAAGAAATGAGAATTGAAACGACTACACCTGATTGAGGATACAAAGATCTGCCTTAAACCAGTAGGCAAGATTGCTAGAACAGTAGCTGCACCTCACACCAAGCTTTTGGAACCAAACCAAGAACAAGCACTTTGTGATTTTTGAAATCTTTGAAGAACAAATGCTAATCCTTTGTAAACACTTAACTCTCTGCTGTCAAAACTTGTTTTTGCAAATGTATGAATTGGTATTAAACTCATAAACAAGTTTGCATTTTATAGAAAGCCAACTTATAACAGAATTTTGAAAAACAGTTAAAGCTGTTATAAAATGAACAGATTGAAAATAAAATGAACAGATTTATTTTCAAAAAACAGTTAGAGAATTTGTTAAGTGAGGAGACTTAGTCAACCACTCTGGTGCAGAGATAAAACTGAAAACGTTTAAGCTTGTCATGGCACCAGAGACAAAAAGAATCTATTCATTTACAGATGAACAGATTTATTTTTCAAAACGAAAACAGAGAAAGTTTAACTGTTTAAAACTCAGTCGTTTTGAAAGGTAGAAGACTTAGTCAAAATACCTGATGCACAAAATCTAATTTTCACAAGACATAGCCAAGGCATCAGTGTAAAAAATGAATCTGTTTATTTAGAAAAGAACAGATTTATTTTTATGCAGTAAACGTGCTTTTTGTAAAACATGTGAAAAACAGTTTAAGAAAACTTATGCTTGTTCTTATCACATGGCCAGTGGTTATGAGGTGAGTTACTCAGCAAAAAGCCCACTCTTAGACAACCTCTAAGCACTACCTAAGACATACTTAAAGCAAAGCAAAAAACAAATGAAATGTACATATAAGTCTTCATCAAACACTACATATAAGCCTTCATCAAACACAATCTTGAAGGGGCAGCAACCATCTTCAACAGAAACTAGGGTTTACCTTTGTTCTGTTACCACTGTCTAGGGTTCCTTGGGAAGTGTCCTTGTGCCACTATTGCGTAATCTTAACGTATCTGGCACACGAACTTCCTTTAACTGGAGTGCAACAAATCATCATAGTGCCGCCTAGGTCCCAACTTGGTGCACCTAATATTCAACGCCATCAATATACATTTTGCTTTTTTCAGTAAAACTGTTTTGTCTATTACGTTGAATACAATATGTCTATATTGAAATTATATCAAACTATCAATGTCTTAAATGACATTAGTTCAACAAAGGAGTCATCGAATATGGTTGTTAGAGTCTTACGGCTATGGTGTGTGCAAGATTTCACGAAATAGAAAATTCTTTTTTCACTGGAGATGGTGCTACAGGATGAACAAGTAAGTTTTTCATAAAACTCTGAGTTCTGATATACATATATTTAATATGTGTTGCTTTTGAACTTGATTTCATTATGAATTTTTTTAGGGAGTACAAATCCATCATCGATCAGGAGGACACTTATATATAAATTCCAGAGTAAGATATCTGAAGGTTTGTGTATACCATACAATCGTTTAGTGTGGCATCCAATTTAGGATCTTACAGAATAGTCAAACATGCTTATAAGATTAACTTTCAATATGGAACAAAGGTATCTTTAATGCCTAATGAAGTTGTACCACAAAGTAAACCACATTACACACCTCCTTCACTACTTTTTGCTCTAGACTTTGACACTGACTTTTTAATAGGTTAGTTAAATTATTTTTTAAGCTAATTTTTTGTACCTTTTCAATACAAGTTTACTATTATTAACATGATTAGTATTCTACGAAGATATAATTGGAATTTGACTAGAGGTGGCACCGAGCAAGAGTTGACAAAGGAAGGAAAAGTTACCAAAATAAATGTCATCTCTATAGATTGTGATGGGTAATGTTTTAACCTGAATTCATCATATTTTTTTTTAAATTGACGGTGTAACAAAGTTGTTTTGTGAGATTAGTTTTAGGATTCAATGCACCCATTTTGGGAATTATGTAGAGCAGTGAAATGCATTCCTCTCAACTAGGGAAGTGGACAATGTAGTCATATCTATAGAATTTGCCAAAGCCAAGTTGTTCAGAGGTATTATTTTTAATGAATCATAGTATCTTATCTCTATTATTTTTTATTAGTCTGAATTTAAAAATGTTCTTACATGTTAATTTTTATTATATAGACAACATCTATGTTCAGACCTGTATTGCACAAGAGTGGAATATAATGTATTGTCTGAAGAAGTCTCACTGTTGAAGAAAAGGTAGTTTAGAAATACCATTATTTGATGTTGTCGAAAAAACTTTTTGAATGGATTCTAATTTTTTTTAATGGTAAAGGATGTTAGAAAAAAGGGACTCTCCATCCCAGTGACTTAGCAAACTTTGTGAATCTTCAGAGAAAACTCCTGAAGATGGGTTTCTTCATGGCACCGTCAGGAACACCATAGCAGGGTTGAAGGATTGTAGAGAAGTAAACGTCATTACATTTTTAAATTTTTCATATGTTTTTTTTCTTACTGATATTTATATTTTATTGAAACAAGTCAACACGTTTATAGTTCTTGCAACTATAAAACATATTGTGGATGATGATGATTGGTGGTATACTGCCTGTATCTGTAACAAGGCAATTTACCCCGACTCCAAAATATTTTTTTGTGAAAAGTGCAACAAGCATGTAATGAACGTGTCCCTTAGGTACACACTTTGACATATGTTTTATTGATTTATTGATTTATTCTCCAATATTGATTGCAGTACATCACTATTGTGCTGGTTTGATCATATTGTATTTGCATGCCAGGTATAAAGTACAACTCCATGTGATTGATGACACTAATTCTACAATGTTCATGCTTTTTGACAGAGAAGCCAATTCACTTACGGATAAATCATATGCTGAAATCTTTGAAAGTCATGATAAGGTTATCATTACACACCTTTAGATATGAATTATATATATAATTGTGCATTGTTAATTTGAATTTCATTTTTATTTTGAACTAAAATCTTCCAAAAGAATTTGCAGAAATATTGGAGAAAAAGGTTTTGTTTAAGGTTGATTCAAAAATGGATAAAGGCTTTAGGTTTGAGCAAACCTTTAGAGTTAAAAAAATTGTGTGGATGAAGACATCATTCAACGTTTCATCAGTGACAATAACAACTCATTGGTAAGTTATGTTGTCGTGTACTATTTCTGCAATATATAAAATAAAATGTCTGATTTGTTTAAATCCACATTTGTTCGTAAGGAAATATATGATGAAGATGATAATAAAGGAAAAGGAAAGTTGACAATGACTGGTGCTTCCTGTGAGAACATCACAGAGGTATAAATAAATTGTGATAGACAATACCATTAATTGAAAACATCAATTCTAAATGTGTATGTATTGAAACAAGATTTGTTTCCAGAGTTTGGGAGTGAATGCAATGAGTCACAATCTCAAACTGTGAATTTGAGCAATGACAGTGTTACCGTGACTCCACTTAAGAGACAATCTTCACCAATGGTGCAAGTTGTAGAGGACAATTTGCCACTAAAGACAATCAAAAGAACTGTTAAAATTGAGAAGTGAAATGTTATTTAAAATTTCTTTGTGACTTTTCATCTTTTGAGGATATGAGAGTAATTATATTACTTATGTAATATTCTAGTGGATTTGAACTATTATGCAAAACAATGTAACAAGTATTTCATGTTTTGACGATATTATGATTACTCTTATGTATGACATTTTGATTTTGATGTTTTGAGGATATTATGATTACTCTTATGTATGACATGTTTGGATTGTATAGTTGTGTATTGCTATTTTGTAGGTTTGTATGTTTTGATCCTCAATGGATGAAGATTTTGAGAGTATGCTGAAAATTTCTGTCATAGCAAAGATGCAAAGTTGAAGCATAATGTTCCAAGACATTGTTATAAGTTGAAGATTGTTCATATGTAATTTGGCAAAGTGTGTCATTGATTGAAGTTGTATTTGTACTTTCTTTTTAAAAACGCATATGAAATCTGTATTGGACATACAATATTTTATATATGTATAATTCATTTGACATTTCATTATTAATGTGAATAAGTCAATGGTGTACCTGACATCCGTATAAATTTACATATTGTTATGCTATTCATGACTATAAGATGAAATTTCAAGCACAATATTGGATTTTACCTCAAACATCCTTTGTGTAGTGTCAATATGATGAATATATTGCCCAAATACCACAAAACTTTATTGATCTTTTAAACAAGTCTAATCCATTAAATATGTTATCAACAATGTACCTCAAATACAATTACACAAAGGAATTTGCATTAAGGATTACGATTTTTGTGAATGATAATTATCACATTCAAATTCAAGTAAGCTAAGATGAAATTTTCTGAGTTGTTGAATTTTTACATTAACACCATGCTGCCTAAGCTTGCAATAATTATGAAAACAAATTTCCTAAAGACATTGTGTATATTTAAGTTGTAGACAAGAGTTTTGATTTCACCCACAAATTGGATGAGAATGAGCAAGTTATTTTGAAGATCAGTATCCAAATCGTGAAGCACAACCTACCCCAGAGCATTAGGCATAGTAAGATTGATACCATGGTAATATCAAGTATAGAGCATTCAATGGTACATAAAATAGCACTTGAAGCACAATATTCAATTTGACAGATAATATGACACGTTCAATATCTACCTTGGGAAGCTACCCATATCAATAGACAATCCTGTGTAGAAGTTTTCATAAAATGTGTTTTTTAAATCTTTGTCAACTTTGTAAGTATAACATATAATTTTTTGAATGTGCAAGCAACTTTCCCCTGTTCTTTATTATTAAATTATTAATACAATTTGACTGCTTTTTCTAAATCTTTGTTGTTTAGCCTAATTTGTTTTTTCTTGAGCAGAATAAGGGTATGATGTAGTACAAATATGGTAACAAACTTACATTAAAATAAGTTATTATTTTGCACACCATTGGAGTAACCCAAATTTCAAAAAGTCAAAGTGCATCCAAAAAAAAGGATTTGGATATTCCCGCTCTAAACTTTCAGTGGTCACTACGTATTTGACAAATTGTTTTGTGAAAAGAATTTAACAACCAATGAACTTCACTTACAGTGTTATGTGCATAAGGATCCATATGAGTCAAAGTGGGCAAGAAACCGAAGGAAGATCATCCTTCAGAATAAGTTACACGGAAAGGCTACCAAACTTACAACATGCAGAACCTCCTAAGCAGTTCATGTTTTTTTATATAGAATTTAAGTTTATCCTACATGACTTGATTTGTTGATATACTAAGATTAAAATTATACGAAACCTGTTTTAAGAATAGTATATGAAGTTTTGTATGTTGGTTATTATTTGTTGTTAATGTATTAAAATTAGAACTAAACTGCAGATGACATTCCAACAACAATCCAACAAAGAAAATGAAGATGGTTTTGAACCAAGAATGCACAAGTCAGAGGAATAAATTAACTACTATTTCATATGGATTAAACTACACACAGAAGGTGGTTTCTCACATAGAGGGTAAGGAAGAATTGTGTTTGTCAAGTGATGTTAATTTATAGAGAAAAGGTATGGATATTTCAGGTTTGGCTTTATATGAAGTTAATTTTTTAAGCTTTAGAATGTAAGTTTTATCAATTAGCTACTAATGTATTTAATATAAAAATTTAAAATTTTAATGCAGATGTACATCACAATTCATCCGAAAATGCAACAGACAAAGTTGCCATTGTTGTTGCTTCAGGATATACAACCCAAAAGAAAAACTTATCAGCTACAAATCATGGAGAATAGTGTAATTTTTCAAAGAATTCAATATCAGATTAGAGAATAGGCAACCCTCATGTGTTTTAAGTACAGGTAAGTTTTAAGGCCTTTCTTATAAAGTGATATTACATATCATTATATAAATTACCGAGTGTATATAATAATATCCTTTACTCGCACTTAATTTTCCTTCTAATCAAAACACACTGCAATCAGTTGCACAAAGGAAACCGTATATGCGGATGGATTCAGATGAGGCAAAGTATGCAAGAAACCAAAGGAAGATCATGCTTCATAAAAAGTTACAGAGAAACGCTACCAAATTTACATGTATAACCTCATATCTTTTATCTTTTTCTAATATAGAGTTTAAGTTTATTTTTGATGACTTCATTTCTTGATGTATTTCAGATAAAAATGACAGCAAAGAAAGTTCTCATACGAACACAATTTCTTTTGGAGAAGGAAATTTTGTTTTAAAAACAAGTAAATAAGATTCTGGGTATTTCAGGTTTGGCCTTATATGCAGTTAATTATTATAGTTTAAAATGTAAATTTTATCGATTAACTGCTAATGTATTCAATATAAGAATTTAAAAATTTCATGCAGATGTACATGATAGTTCACTCCAAAATGTAATAGAGAAACATGTCATGGTTGTTACCCCACAATATACAATCCAAAATAAATACCTAACACCTACAAATGATGGATAAGATTGTAATTTTTCACAGAATGCAATATCAGACTTAGAGAATAGGCAACCCTCATGTCCTTTTAGTACATGTAAGTCTTAAGGCCCTTCTTATAAAGGAATATTGCAAATTATTATGTAAATTACTGATATTTTATAATATCCTTTACTTGCAATTAAGTTTTCTTCTAATCAAAACACACAACAATCAATTGCACAAAGGAAACCATTATTGGATTTGAATTATAGTAAGTGATGTCTTAAACCTTGAAATTCGATTGACTTGGAAACATAATTATTTGTTATAGATTTCAATTAATAGTGCAATTGGCATTTGTCTTATCTAATTTTAAAATTTGATGACAGATACTCTAGTAGCGCCACAAATATCTTTTATATGTTCCAAAGTTCAAAAGTCATCTTTGAACACATTGTTGAATACATCTAAGCAGCCAACACGAATTGATGAATAACACCTAGGTTGTCATTATATGCCTTTCCATAATTTTATTAATTACTTTTTATATGCACAAAATGTTGATATCAATAATTTTTCTATACAGGAAGAATTGAACTTCTTCAATGTTCTGAAGTTGGACAACATTCTTACTTTGTCTCTCAAAAGAAAGCTAATTGATATCCTTTGAACATCATGAATTCGATTAGCAAAACATTACATTATGTTGAATGGTCTCCAAATTTTGAACATAATGGAAAATCATACAAGTTTCTTTAACTCGTTTCCTTATACTGTATACAAAATTGTTATAGTTTTATAAATATGATTTTTATTATTTATCTCAGATGATGTACACAACAATTTTATAAGTCAACTATATTCAAAATCTGAATTGCAAGGTTAGCACATTATTCTTACTTGGATGATTTGTAATATAAGTCCTCATTGCAGTTAATGTTTTACCAGGTGTATTACAGAAACCATAATTATATTTCTTTATTTGTAATTTTCAGAAGTTCTTCATGTTGGTCAACCTTCAATTGAATGTGTTAATTATGGAGCTATTATGTGGTTTGAGGAATGTGTTGATAGATCAAGACGTTCAACAGAAGTGGAATTTTCTATGTGTTGCCAAAAGGGAAAAGTATAGCTACCCTTTTTACAAAGACCTCCAGAACTACTAAACAATTTATTACATGGTGAAGATCCTAGAAGCAAGGATTTCTTAAATAACATTAGAACTTACAACAGTATGTTTCGTTTACTTCAATAGGTGGGAAGATTGATTCTTCTATGAATAATGGTTGTGGACCTCCTCAGTTCATACTCAATGCCAAAATTATCATCGTATTGGAAGTTTGTTACCAGTTGCAGGTTCCAATCCCAAGTTTGCAAAGTTGTATATATGATACAGAGAATCAATTAAGTAATATAATGAGCCATTTTAAGTAAGTATCTATGTATTTAATGTTATTTAAATGTTCCAATGGTCTCATTGTTTATTGTTAAATTGTTGCATATGGTTTTAGGTCATATAACAATAAATCTATACTTGACAAATCCTTGGTTGGTGATTTCATAAAGATGATTAATGAATACAATGTTCTTGAAAAATCCTTTTGAAGAGTAAGAGATCTGACTCTTCAGGATACACCATCAGATTTTACACTCCGATTATTTAGAAAGCGATTGAAAGATCCAAGAGGTACAACATGCCGTCATCAAATAAGATAGATGCTTTAATTGTGGGAGATTTCACAAACATGGACAAAGGTAGAGATATAAATGTGAAGAAGTTCAGTGGTGATTTATCAAGGCTTCTTGAAACACACATTGCTTTCATTCCACTACAATTCCTTTGATGTTCCCCTATGGAGAAGATGGTTATCAAGAAAATATTCCAATAAGGGAACATCACAGTGGTAGTGAAAGTAGAAAAATAATTTGTGTTTCCTTAAGGGAATTTATTGCATTTCGAATTCAATAAAGAAATTGTGAGTTTGGTAACATAGTACATGCACGTAGGCTGTTTCAACAATTTGTGGTGGATTGTTATACCATGATTAAAGCACACGTTTTTCTTTCATCAGGTCAAATCATAAATTAATTCGGTCTAAAATTTTCAATGGCCTACAAGAAGCAATTAATAGGGGAGAAACTTATGCTTCTTGTGTTGGTAGACGGATTGTTTTGCCTTCATCTTTTACTGGTGGAATGTGTTACATGTTCAACAATTGTCAAGATGTTATGGTCATTTGTAAAAGATTTAGTTATCCTGATTTGTTCATAACAATAACATGCAATGTCAATTGGCCTGAAATTCGTGATGTTCTTGGACCAAAAGGATTTAGTCTGTCAGATAGACCTAATATTGTTTGCAGAGTCTTCAAAGTCAAACTTGATGAAATGATGGCAGATTTCAAGAAGAATAACATTTTTGGTCAAAGAACTGAAGGTTATTACATTATATATTTATAGTCAAATGTTAACGGTATGAAACTCCCGTAATTAATTTGGCATATTCACTTCTTTTGTTTCAAGCATGTACACCATAGAATTTCAAAAAAAAGGTTTATCACATGATCATATACTATTATGGTTGGATGGATCAAACAAGCTGCATAATGCAACATACATTGACAATGTCATATCTGCTGAATTACCTCACCCAAATTTGTATCCGAAATTGTTCAAAGTTGTTACAAGTTACATGATACATGGACCATGTGGAGTCGCTAAATTGAATTCACCATGCATGAAACAAGGTAAATGTTCAAAATTCTTTCCGAAAAAGTTTACAGATGTAACTACTATTGATGAAGATGGATATCCAATGTATAAACATCGCAATACTGGAAATTTTGTGGAAAAAAATGGTATTCAAATGGATAACAGAAATGTTGTTCCATATAGTCCCCATCTTCTTATGAGGTATCAAGCACATGTGAATACAAAATACTGCAATAAGTCAAATTCTATCAAATATCTTTTCAAATATTTCAACAAAGGTCCTGACAGGGCTACAATGAAAATTAGCAATGGTACTACAAAAGATGGAGAGAAAACGAATGTTGACGAAATCAAAGATTATTATGATTATAGATACTTATCTCAGTGTGAAGCTGTTTGGCAAACTTTTGGTTTTGATATACATCATAGATAGTCAGCTGTACAAAGGTTGTCATTTCATTTTCCGAAGCAATAACCAATTATTTTTAAAGATGATGATAATATTCATGAATTGTTGCAAAATAATGAATCTATCCAGACCATGTTTCTAGCTTGGTTTGAGGCAAACAAAAAATATGTTGATGGAAGGAACTTGACATATGCTTAATTTTCAAGCAAGTTTGTATGGATTGCTCAACAGAGATAATGGAAACCGAGGAAACAAGGTTACAACATTGGTAGACTAACCTATGTACCATCTGGATGTGGAGAACTTTATTACATGAGGATATTGTTGACTATTCAGAAGGGTTGTGTTGACTATGCTAGCATAAGGACAGTGAACGAGCAAACGTTCAATACATATGAAGAAGCTTGCTATGCACTAGGACTATTGAAAGAGAACATAATTCATTGATGCAATAAAAGAATTAAGTGAATTAGCTTCTGGTCATGAACTCAAACGATTATTTGTTTCATTATTGTTCATGAACACAATGTCCAAACCAAAAGTGGTTTGGAAAGCTTCTTGGAATTTATCTTATACCAGAAAAGAAAAGAGTTGCAGTTACCAGGTATTGAATTTATAAAATTCTATAATTAATTACATATTTTCACTAAAATTATGAACGTGATGCATATTTTGAAAAATAATGTTAGGTTTTCAGCTCGAGGAGAAGCAACTACATGATCTTTGCCTATTAAAAATACAAGAGTTATTAATGGCAAATGGGCACTCATTACAAGACTTTGTTTGTTTGCCTCAACTTCATCCTTCTGTTTCATGTTTGTTTCAAAATAAGTTTTAATATGGATGAACTTAACTATAACAAAGATGAAATGGCAAGAGAGCATTCGTCATTGTTGAAATGTCTCACTACTAAGCAATTAAATGTTTATGAAGAGATCATTTCATCAGTTGTTTCTGAAAAAAGTGATTTCTTTTTTTTTATATGGTTATGGTAGAACTGGCAAAACTTTCATGTGGAGAACATTGTCTGTTGTAGTTAGATCTACAGGAAAGATTGTTTTGAATGTAGTCTCAAACGGAATTGCTTTTTTGCTGTTACTTGGAGGAAAGACACCGCATTCTAGATTTTGCATTCCTATTATAATAAATGAAGAATCAACTTGCAATATACCTCAAGGAAGTCATCGTGCTAGACTTTTGATTGAAACAAAATTGATTATTTGGGATGAAGCACCGATGATGAATCAAATGTGTTTTGAAGCCTTTGACAAAACTTTGAGAGATGTTATGAGAACGGTTAATAAAGAAAATAGTCAAAAACCTTTTGGTGGAAAGCTTGTTGTTTTGGGAGATGATTTCAAGCAAATATTGTTAGTTATAAGAAAATGATCAAGATATGGTGTTGTGAAGTCTTGAAACTTTCTCAGAACTTGAGATTAAACAATGCAAAATCTAATGTGAGTGCAAACAATATCAAGGAAATTGCTTATTAGATCCTTAAAATTGGAGATGGTGAATTTGGCTTGAATGAAAATGGTGAGTGTGTAGTGGAAATCCCACATGATCTATTAATTGAGGCCACAAAAACACCTTTGTTGTCATTGGTGAATTTTTGTTTATCGTAATTTGTTGACTGACATGACGTCTCCTGGGTACTTTGAGGATGGAGCAATACTTTGTCCTTCAACTGAATGATTTTATTTTATCTCTGTTAAGTGCTGAAGAAATAACTTATCTTAGCTCGGACACACCTTGCCAATTAGATGAAAATCAGGAAACTGAAGGTGAATGGTTCACGTTTGAGTTCTTAAATGAGATAAAATGTTTAAGGATACCAAATCATCACCTTCATTTGAAAATTGTCGTGCCTATTATGCTTTTGAGAAATATTGATCAAGCCAATGGTCTTTGTAATGGAACAAGGTTGCAAGTTATTGATTTGAAGAAAAATGTTATTTGTGCAGTAGTTCTAACAGGATCAAATATTGGTGATAAAATCTTCATTTCAAGAATGAATTTGATTCCTTCATATACAGGTATACCATTTAAATTCCAGAGAAGACAATTTCCAGTAGATTTATGTTCTACAATGACAATCAATAAAAGCCAAGGTCAATCATTGAGCAAAGTTGGTTTATATCTTCCACGTCTAGTTCGTTGAACAAGATGGTTTGATGTCTCTAAATCCACGTGGAAAACTTGAAGACGTTGTTGTTGTGTGTGTGTCTAGTTGTTTGAAACTTGTTAATTCACTCCGTAAGATGATCCAAGCAAAATTGAATCTTTAACATTTTGAAAAGATGGGTGTTCTAGAAGAAAGTAAAATTTGAACAGGTTGAAATTTCAAATCAACAGGTTGTTTGACAGTTAGTGGATTTCCAAATGATTTGGAAAAGCTTTGTCTTTGCCTTTGATGTCAAACAAATTTCAACAGGTTGAAATTTTGAATCAACAGGTTGTTTGACACTTAGTGTATTTCAAAATCATTTGGAAAAGCTTTGTCTTTGCGTTTGCTGTCAAACAAATTTCTACAGGTTAAAATTTCGAAACAACAGGTTATTTGACACAGTAGATTTTAATGTTGACTGTTCATGCTAGGGACATGGGACCTAGAGAACTATTGAAGGCTCCATCTTCTTCCTTTCTTCTAGTGGGTTGCTAAAGCTTTACAGTGATCCTTCTGGTCTTCGCTCTGCTCCTTCGGCTCTCAGTCTCAGATAAATGCCAAATGGGGAAGGTACCTGCAGAAGGCACTCCGACGCTCAAGTCAGTAAATAAGGTATTCGGCACTCGGGTGTGTACAGTAATAATGACCTACCTCTCTTCTTGGAATGTGTGCTATTTATAATATTTTAATGGGCTTACCTTATTAGGCCTGATTGGTGGAATGGATCACACTTATGGTTGCATTACGTAATTCTTAATGGTAGTTTGGCTTCACTGACCTTCGTTTGAGCGTTAATGGATTGAGTGTGTCGATCGACCTGGCTGTTCATGGGGGTTTCGGTAAGCTTGATCAGGTAGAGGGAGTCATGGTAGTGACTGGTCGATCTATACCAGTACGCTTTCCCCCCAGGCTCGAGGATAGGTGTATCCATTGAGTCTTTGATGATGAGTGTCGATCGGTTCCCTTTAGGCATGCGACTGTTGAACTTCCCGAGGTATGACGTGACCTCAGGCGACGTGACATGACCCACATTAATGATGGGTTTTTTGGGTGCGAAGCATTGTGGACCGTTCGATCTGAGAGATCTAACGGTTGAGATCATTTCGACGTTTCGTATTTTGAGTTCCTTGGGTCCTATAAATAGTGGTCCCAACAGTGTCGCGGTACTGTTCTATTTCTCTGTTTGAGTATCCAGATAACCGAGCATTCTCTCGCCTCCTGCTCTAATAACCGAGTGTCTTCTCGCCTTCCTGCTTTGTCTTAGGCTTTGTATAAGGTTAGTTATGTCTACCTTGTCTCGGTCTACCTCCTCTTCTGATCCCCCTTCTCCTCCTCTTGTTCGTCCCTCTTCCTCTTCTTCTTCTTCTTTTTCTTCTTCGTCCTCTACCACCGATTCTTTGTCGGTCAGGGTGGTCGACGTGCCGCTCCAGGTAGAGATTGTTAGGGGAGATGATTCGGCCAATGTTGTTGATCGGTCGGGCTCTCTCCTACGAGTTGTCCCTCTGGTGATCTTAGCTGGGTCGACCCTAAGGTTGTTGGGATCTCGTTTGCTTACTCAACCGAGGCATATGTCTCCAAATTTCTGGATAAGTGTTCGGTTTTTAAGGCAGGCGGGCACTCTAGCTTCTTTAGTGTTGTGCCTTGCTCATCTACCGAGAGCGTTTGCTTGGGGAGACTAGGTATTGGTCCCCCCTTCTTTTACATGTATACCTGTCTCTTTTCAGACTTACATGTTTCTCTTCCTTTTGACAAGTTCACAATGGGCGTCCTTTGGGCACTCAATGTGGCTCCCACCCAGATTCATCCAAATACCTGGGCATCCATCCAGGCCTTTTGCCTGTTGTGCGACATTCTACGCCTTCACCCTTCTTCTTATTCCTTTCTTTCTTACTATACCTCTCATCCTGTTCAACCTATTTCTTGGCACTCCTTGATCAATCGGTCAGTCGAGGGACGAACCTGGAGAGGGTTGTCAGATGCCCCGGGAGTTGTTGCACCTCCTTGATGTTCTTTGGACTTCTCATGTCGACTATGGCTTGGCATTTGTCGGGGTTGGCCTCTATCCCCCTGTGGGTGAGCATAAAGTCCAGGAATTTCCCTCCCTCAACCCCGAATGTGCACTTCTCGGGGTTGAGCTTCATATTGGTCCCTCTGAGGGCTTTGAACACCTCCTCGAGGTCTTCCACATGCTGGTTAAAAGAGTCAGACTTCACCATGATATCATCCACATATACCTCTACACACCGGCCGATCAGTCATTGGAAGATTTTGTCCATGAGGTGTTGGTAGGTCGCCCCTGCATTCTTGAGGCCTAACGGCATGACCTCATAGTAGTAATTGGCATCGATCGTCTTCTCTTTGTACTTGGGGTGTGTACTTATCTGGTTATAGCCACAATAAGTGTCCAGGAAGCTTAGGATTTTATGACAGGACACCCCATCTACCAAGCGGCCGATGTTCGGTAAGGGGTAAGAGTCTTTCGGGCAGGTGTTGTTGAGGTTTCTGTAGTCGACACACATCCTCCAATTACCATTCGGCTTGGTGACCATGGCGACGTTGACCAGCCAAGTTGTGTATCAGGCTTCACATATGAACCCGACCGACAAGAGCTTCTCGGCTTATGCTATTGCTGCTAGGCGTTTTTGATCGCCGTAATCCCTCTTCTTCTAAGCGATTGGTCGTGCTTCCTTAAACACTGATTGCATGTGAGTACTGATGTCCAGGCTTACACCACGCATGTCGGACGGTGTCCACGCAAACAGATCCACATTCTTCTTTAGCGTGGCATGCATTATCTCGGCCTCGACTGCTGCCATGGTTGCTCCCACAGCGGTACTACGTTCTTCGTCCAGAAGCAGTACTCACCTCAGCTCTTCTATGGCCTCCAACCTGTCCTCGGTCGCCCTGGGGTCTAGGTCTACCAACGCAACGGTTGGCTCTACTGACATCGATTAGGCTTCGCGGGATGTGCAGTACTTTCGAGAGGATTTTCTCTTGGGAGAGAGATCATTCCTCAAAGGCTCCACTCTGAGGCTTTCGGCATAGCACTCTCTTGCCTCTTTCTGGTTGACATGAACTGTGAGAATATACCCCGTTGGCGAAGGGAACTTCATTGCTAGGTGAGGTGTCGATACGATTGCCAACAGCCGATAGATGAACGGTCGTCCGAGGAAAATGTTATAAGAGGTATTGGAGTCGATTACCGAATACCGAATTCTTATCGTTTTGCAGTTTTTCTCTTGACCGAAGGTGGTGTAGAGCTCAATGTAGCCCTTGGTCCCTACCCTCTCGCCGTAGAAACTGACTGCATGGTCATCGTAAGGCACCATCTCGGCCTCGAGTGTTCTCATAGCTTTAAACGTTTTCCAGTAGAGGATGTCTACTGAGCTTCCTTGGTCTACAAGGGTCTTTCTGATTGTAAATCGGTCTACATCGACCGATATCACCATGGGATTGTCCTGCCCATAGTCTACGCCTTTGAAGTTGTCATCTGAAAAGGTGATGGGCGACATCCTTGGTCGGAATGCTACTGTGTTCACCTGGTGTACTGCCTGAAGGTGTTTCTTTCAAGGCACTATTTGTACTCCCTCCATCGGCGAAGTCGTCGGCTTTGGTGTTGATAACCTCTCGGTTTCCTCTTCTTTCAGCCTCCCGGGAGGGTCGTCTCTCAGAGACCGGCGGTTTTCCCTGTGGTCTCGGTCATCTCAGGCCCGTGGAGGCGATCTTCTTCTTTTAGAGAGCCCTTCTCTGCGAGGTGAGTGCCCTATGTCTTGGTCATTTCTGACGAATCGGCGTAGGTGTCCGGCCTGAATGAGTTCCTCAATTTTGTCTTTCAAAGCCCGGCACTCCTCAGTGGAGTGTTCGCTGTTTTGATGATATTGACACTACTTCCTTCGGTCGTCATTGTTTAGGCTGGCCATCTTCTTGGGAGGAGGGATCAACTCAGCGTTGAGTGCCTCATCCAGGATTCTTCCCCTCTCAGCTATAAGGAGATGTATCTTGAGAAACGACTTCCTCGATCTGTGTTATCTCTGCGCTTGCCTCCTCGTTGACCTGATCGGCCTTGGCGGTCCTTCTCTTCCTTGTTTTTCTCTCCGTTGGCCTCGGCACGGGCCTAGTTGCGGAACTCCCTTAGCTCTTCCAACTGCATGTACTTAGCAGCTCTCTTCCTCAGTTCTTCCAGGCTGGTGGTTGGTTGCATGCACAAATTATCAGCAAAAGGCCCTGGGCGCAGGGCTGTCAACATATGATGCATGGCAACGTCCGGGATGAGATTCTAAATGCTCATTGCCCCTTTGTTGAATTTGTCAACAAAGGTTCTCAGTGACTCTTCCTTCTCCTGGCGGATGCCCACCAGGGCGATGGAGGTCAGGTGATGTGGCCTGCTAGTGGCAAACTCGGTCTCGAACTTCACCACAAGTGTGGCGAAGCTATCAATGGAATTGGGTAGGAGCTTCGTAAACCAGCTAAGGGTTGCTCCCTTCAGCGATGTAGGAAATACTCGACATAGCACTGCATCATCCAAGGTGTAGAGTTCATATGCTCATCCAAATCGGTAGACCCATCGTATCGGTCTCGGTTGAAACCCTTCCATTTGTCCAGTAGTGTAACTTCAACGATAGTGTTGGTGAAAGGATGTCGGCGGGCCGAGTCCATCGTGACAGTCATCCTAGCCGACTTGTTGAGAAGGGATTCGCCATCCATCTCGTGGGTGGAGACCTTGTCCCTTATCTCTTCCAACGGTATCGGGTTGAGAGGTGAGGTGTAGGATTTGTCGACAACATTGGTCGGTCCAGCAGAAGGTCCTCCCTCCATCATCTTCTTCTTCATCTCTTCATTCTCCCTTCAGAGAGCTTGCATCTCTTGTTCATTCTTCTGGGTAGCTTCTTTTGTTTTCCTCTTTATCTCGGTCATCTCTCTCCGTAGAGACAGCAGCAGCATTGCCTGATCGGCTTCAGTCATCCTCTCCATGCTTCTGGTTGATACCATCTACTTTCTTTCTTCAGCTAGTTTCTCTCGGCCCCACGGTGGACGCCAATTGTTCCTGCTAGGGAGAAGGGACCTAGAGAACTATTGAAGGCTCTGTCTTCTTCCTTTCTTCTGGCAGGTTGCTAAAGCTTTATTGTGATCATTCTGGTCTTCGCTCTGCTCCTTCGGCTCTCAGTCTCAGATAAATGCCAAATGGGGGAGGTACTTGTAGAAGACGCTCTGACGCTCAAGTCAGTAAAGAAGGTATTCGGCACTCGGGTGTGTACAGTAATAATGACGTACCTATCTTCTTGGAATGTGCGTTATTTATATTATTTTAATGGGCTTACCTTATTGGGTCTGATTAGTGGAATGGATCACACTTATGGTTGCATTACCTAATTCTTAATGGTAGTTTAGCTTCGCTGACCTTGATTTGAGCGTTAATGGATTGAGTGTGTCGGTTGGGCGTTCGTGGAGGTTTCGGTCAGCTCGGTCAGGGAGACCGAGTCATGGTAGTGACTGGTCGGTCCATACCAGTACACTGTTAAATAAAAATCAATCGATTATTTCGAAAAATCAACCAATTGTTTTGCTGAAAACCTTAACAGAATTTTGTTAAGTGGTTTTCTGTTTTAAATGATTCCAACTGCTTTTGGGCTTTTGTTGTAACTATTTTAACCATTTGATTGAAGCATAAAAATGTGGTTTTACGCTCCTATGCATTGACTAAGAAAAAGAGATCAATCAAAAATAGTTTTCAAAGAGCTTTGGATCATCTCAAGTATGGAATATGATTGGGTTTTGTATTCTGATCTTTGATCTTGTGATTTACCCAGGTGTATTCTATTCCCTTCCTTCTTAATAATTGTATTTTCGTACTGGTGTTGCCAAGAACTGTTGTGTGTTCTTGAGGGGATCAAGATAAACATTCTTGGGGTGGTTTTTGCCAATGAGTGGTGTGTGTTCTTGAGGGGTTCAAGATCATCACTTCTGGTGTGTGTAACTTGTAATCTAGAGTTGATTACATAGTGAATTCTCAGTGGTTTCTGATGACTGGATGTAGCTCAAGTTTTGAGTGAACCAGTATAAACATTATGTGTGAATCTCTTTATCCTTACACTCTTTAAATTGCTTTAAATCTGCTTTTATAAACTGCTGATAAAAACAACCGACTGTTTCATAAAAACAACCGGTTGATTTTCTGCATCATGCTTAAAAACAATTTTGTATTTGGCTGGACAGATTTTCCATTGATTAATTCTTCATAGCCTTTCACTCTACCTTCAATACTTGCGAAAATCTTTCAAAAACAATTCACCCCCTCTTGTTTTAGCCCTATAATTCTAACACAGTTTCACTCATGGAAAGTTGTATGTTGCTATTTCTAGAGTTACAAGGAAAAAAGGGTTGAAAATGATGATTCTTGATGTGGATGAAAATGTAACAAATAAGACAGAAAATGTTGTTTACATTGAAAATTTTGACAATATTTGAAAGCAATAGAATTATATGATAAACATGCGTGGTAGCATAATTTAAAGTGTTTTTCACCCAAATCCTTTTTTTTTTTTGAAACGTGCATTTTTGTTCATCATTTATAATCAAGTTATTGACCTTTTATAATGAATATTTTTTAACATAAATGTTTATGATTAGTTATTACTTATTTTTTTGCAAAATCTACACCAATTGTTTTATACTTGAACAATTTATTTATTTATGTTATATTATATTATATTAATGTGTTATTTATATTAATTTTAATATATTAATTTTTTATTTATTTATTTGTATATACTAATTATAGTTTTTATACATTAATATTTACATTGTAATTTATTTACTTATTAATATATTAATAATATACCTTTCCCGTGCAGTACACGGGTTAAAAATCTAGTTTAATACAATTACACAATAATATATTAAAATCAATATATAATCTTACTATTTAAGAATAATTTAAACAAGCTAAATTTTCTTTTAAATACAGGAAAACATCACTTATCACTTTAGCAAGGTGTTTTGCTAAAAACTAGCAAGAGTCATACGTCTAGTCTTCAATCAACATTGTTCAGCAAGTTGGAGACAAATGAAGAGTGTAGGCTATGTCATGGCGATAAAACCCTACTGCAATTCTTTAAAGTGTTCCTCATCAACAAAGCTTCTACCTAGTTAAAACTAGTGTTCTGTCAGAAACTAACGAGAGTCAGGCGTCTACTCTTCAATCACAATCAGCATTGTTCAACAAGTTGGAGACAAATTGAGAGTGCACAGCTCTGTCATGACGATAAATTCCTACTGGATTTCTTCAAAGTGTTCATCATCAAAACTTCTATCTAGTGGAAATCGAAAGTCTGAGTGATCGTTACCTAGACGGCCTAGCGGCCTCTCGGTGAAAAGCAATATCCACGTCAAATTACAGGTTAAGAGCGTTAATCCTGATTAGGGGTTACAAAGCATAATTAAGTGTTCATTGGGCTGCCTTAATCCTTCTGACAGGATAAGGCTCACTAGAATAGTATAAATTAGAGGGGACCCTCAAGGTGAAAGGTAATGTTATTTTGAGTTCTAAACTAGACCACTTAAATTGACCTCATCTAATTTAAGTGTCGGAGTATCTTTATAGATATCTCACCCTCTCGGACATCCAAAAAGAACCGTCGAAATTGAAGAGAAGACTAAAACTATTCAGTAAAGGATATTCAATCTTGAAAAAGTTGTAAAATCATAAGTTATATATAAGTTTTAATGATATTCCTCATAAACTAAAGATTGTTATTTATTCTCTACTCACTTGAATAATGATTTGTCATTTAAATTATACAAATAATCACTTAATTAATAATATTAAGTTGTTTAAGTAACAAAATAATCACATTGCTTTCTGTACAAACCTTACTTAAGCGAGATAGTATAACTAACGCATATTAAAAACTTCATAAAATAATGTAATTATCAATTAAAACTTCGATATTAAACAATTTAATTCATTCTTATAGATTATACAATAACATTTGATCATAAATAAAACCCACTTTAATTTGTATCATCTAATCACTTTTCTATACAATTTTGGTGAGTTTAAACGTACTGACCAAACTCTAACCTAAATAATATAATCATATATATATATATATATATATATATAATTTAATTTAATTTCTACATATTTAAAAAATACAAAAAAATTCAAAATCAATTATTTTTTGAAATATATGTATTTAATAAACAGCAAGATGACAAAACCCAAATCAATAATCAACATGGAATTTCACAAACACAAATTACCATTCAAAAACATTATTAAGTCTTACAATTGAACAATACACTTCAATAACTACCAACCAAGTATGTTAAGTTGATACACATACAGATAATTATTTTCCATAATGCAACAGTACATAAAAAATTATTAAATATCAACTAATTTAGATATAAAAATAATTAATCATTATATTAATTAAATTAAATATAATTTTATAAACTAAAAATTTAATGATATCTAAAATAATTTTTACTATTAATAAAAATTTATAAAATAATTTTTAATAGCTAATGTTATATATCAGTTTAAAAATTATTTTATATTCTTTTTATTAATAATAAAGACTACTTTAAATATTAATATTTTTTATTTATAAAATAATATATAACTTAATTAATACAAATAATTATTTTTTATTTCTAAATTAATTGATATTTAATTATTTTATACACTCGATTTTTATAATTTTAACCCAATGAAAATTGGCCTCACAAGCTAAATCGATTACACTCTCATAGTACAAAATTAAGGTTTAATTAAAATTGAGATTTTTATCCAACTTAAAATTACTTTCTCTTACTTCTATGGTCTAAGAAAACTAAATTTAAGAGGAGATACTGAAGCACAACAGTAACGTAGTCCTTGATCAACTCTAAAAATAAACTTTTACTCAATAACAACCAAAAAATTCAAACCAACTCTTCAAGCCACAACTCTATGTGTGTGAGTTACTATGGAGAATATTGATGGGATAGAGAAGAGGAGGAAAAAATAAGAATTTTCTGAAAGCAAAATTCCCTATTAATGTCTTCAACTACTATTCTAACTATCTTGTAGGTTGAGAACTTCAAAAGGAGGTACATGAGATTTGGTTCTGAATTTTATTGAGGAGAAGGAAGAAGAGAGAATGGCTGAAGAAGAATGTCCAAGGCAAGAAGAAATCGAGTAGTGATGTGTGAATTAAAAGGAATTTGTGAAATTTCTTAGTTTTACACTAAAGTAGTTGTTTTTTTTAAGAAATTATAATTTTTGATAAAAAAAAAAAAGTTAAATAACATGTAAACAATTTTATAGTGAAAGTCGTATTTGACTCTTAGTATAATAAAATAATACATTGAAGTTGTAAAAAATAATACGATTTCAGTTATAACTTTAATTATATTATTTTACATTAAAGTTATAATGATCAGATACTAAACCCTAAATTCTTGGCAAATTCATCTTATACTCGCCCAATGGGTAGTGCAAATACTATTTTACCCTTTAATAAAATAAAACAAATAAATCATGTAGCATCCCTCTTTATATTCTCATCTGCACCCTGTAAGTGGAGTCGCACCCACTTCCTCTTTTCTTGATTTGTTTGTGTTGGAGAGCACTTTCACACTTCTTCATTGGAGATTATATCGGTTTGGGGTTGGTAAAATATATTTTGCTTATATTATTGTAATTCAGATTAGGTGATTAGAAAGTTTTCATATGACAAAATTTGGAATCCAAAATATATTATATTTTTATATACACTTCAGATTATACAATTGGAAACATATTATAGATTTAAATGTATTTTGATTCTGGAAGTATCTTCTAGGAATATATTTGAAAAAAATATATTATAAATTAGGTCTAGAATGTATACTAAAAAAAATCCGCATGGTATATTTTACCAACCAAAATATTTGAATTTTGGATTATACAATCTTAAATACAAAATATATATTTCAAAATGTAAAATTTATATTTGAAAAATATATTTCAGGATGAAAAAATTACAAATATTAACTTTTGTATTTTTTAATTCGGAAAGTCTTCAAATTCAACATCCTAAAATTAAAAAACCAAGGTATTTCGATATTTTCAGAATTATGGGGTGCAGAACCGAAATGTAGGAGTGCAGAAAGAATTTCTCGCTCTTCTTATATCTTCAGCCCATAATCAATACTAACTAAAAGCCTAAACTATACATGTTATCTACACCCGTACTTTTTAATATTTTCACTCCATCAACTTAATCACGATTAGCACACTAGTGAAAATTAAAACCAAAAACACATCACTGAAAAACCTGTACTAGATTGACTAAAGTTTAGACGTGCTTTAAACTATAAACACGCATTAAATTGACAAAAAATTATACATGCTTTAAATTTAATTACTGCTTAGTTAATTTATTTCATACACTTAAATTATCATTCAAAGTCCTTACATTTTATCATGTGTATTCAGTGCAGAAGTTAAAAGTATTAAATATTTTTATTTAAGGGATGATAAGTACTTTCCAATTAAAAAACTATATTATTTTAATCTAGCAAACTTGTAGATTTGATGTTATCACATATAAAAATATTAATAAACTTTGCGTATGTTAAAATTCCAAATCTTGTTTTTGATAATTCATATATGCTGTTATAATTTAAAAAAACTTATGTTAAAATATAGCATAGATATTTATAATCAAGTATTTAATCATTCTAAAAAAGATGCATTAATTGTATTGAATTCTTACTGTTGTTATTATCACTCTTATACTTATAGAGAATTTTCATACAAAAAGCACTTTTAAAAACTTCACTATTTTTTTATAATAATTTTATTTTCATTAAAAGTTAACATAATTTATTATTTAAATTTAATTCTACCATTAGATTTATTGAAGAAGTATAATTTTAACAAACTTCTTTACTCTTACTGTAAGACTCATTCCTCCTTCACCGTTTCTTCATGTAGCTGAAAAAGTCTAAAGTTTAAATTGTCTATAGGTTATATTTTTTTATTATACAATTTGGAACGACATTCTGGATTTTAATGTGAAAATATTGTGCATTATTTTGAAATATATTTCTGAATTTTATGCACGAATTTTACCTTATGGCACGTACACCTTTTTTAACAGCAGGCACCTTCTAAGATTCTAGAAAACCAAGTACCATCAGTTTTAAGTTTACCCCCTCCTACCATAACTCAACAAGTTTTTTTCTTTTATGGCATGTAATCTTATGGAACCTTGAAAAAATATTCTAAAAGTACGTATGAATAGTTTAACTTAGATTCTAAAAACAAAAACTGAATAGTTTCAACTACAGTCCCTCTTCCATTGGGATTGATTGATTGATAAATCAAGTTGGTACAAAGCAAATGCAGCACCAATCGAACCTGTAGTTGAAACTCGTCAAAACATATTTTTAGTATCCAAAAAAAGGGTAACACCATTTTCTGTTAGTAGTAGATCTAATACATGAAACACCCATCAAAATGTAATAGAAACCAATGAGTATAGATTTTAAAAAGAAAAAACGTTTTGTGAAAGAAAGAAGAAATTTACCAACAGATACAGTAATACAAAGCACTTAAAAACATTCAAATGTGCAAAATTTGTTCTACCGAATGTTTAACCCACTATAGACTATGCACCAAGCATTTGAAAGTAATAAGTCTAATAATGTCGCACCATAATGATACAAGAGAGAATAAAACAATTCCCATAACCTTTCTCTGAAGTGCTTTTAAAGGTCAAAGGGAGATAAGTTAACCTATGGTTTAAGCCCTTTAGCAAAGAAGGGACCCAGCTCTACCGCTTAGAGGGTCTCTCATCATCTTCTCCACCATCATCGTCGTCTGAACCATCTTTATCCGACCTCTTCCGTTTTGGTGGAACCTGAGCCTTCTCATCGTTCTCGTCATCAACATCTTCATCTTCCTCCTCCCCATTCTCCTCTGGTTCAAAATCACTAGATGCTTCCTCCTCCTCAGCAGTGCCTAAAGGGCGAATAAGGTACTCTGTTCCCAAATCCTCCTACAAGTGATGCAAACACAGGAGGCCCATGGCAAAGTAGAAAATTATGTTTATAGATTATTGCAAAAGATAAGCATGGACTATGGAGCAACACAATAGATACAGTACTAAAATTTATTTCACACCTCTTCATTTTCATTTTTACTTCAGAATAAAATTTGTTTTGAACCATGCTCTTTAAGCAAACACTTCATTCTATTAAGTAGATTCTCAGCCATCCCCTCCCCCATAAAAAACTATAACGCCTAAATTGGGGAAAAATAAAGAGATTCAAACAATGCCAATAAAGGACCCCAGGACGATTAAACAATGCATATTCCTAGTGAACGTGATTCATTGTTTCCCCCATATGGTTGGCATCAAACAAGACAACAAGAACAAATTCGCAAGCATATCAAAATACAAATGAAGGAATTATCAAAGATCAAACAATAAAAGGTAATGATATTAATATATTGTTAAACATAAAGTATAGGAAACATTCATGGATGTCTAAAATTAAATAGGAGCTATAATAAACTTTCCCCCCTCCTTTTTTCCAATAAGTACAAACCTACTGATCCATGTATTTATGAAGCAAGGGAAAAGGACATTGCAGGAGGGAAATGTTATGACCGTCCCAGCACAATAGAGATAAATATGAAAATAGAACGCAGTAACGATACGACACAACTAATTTCACTGCAAAAGGTTGTTCTAAAACAAATTTAAATGAAAAAGAAAAATCAGAAAGATGCAAGGTCCGTAAATGATTAAATGAACAAGTTAGTGAAGAATCCTCAGTTTCCAGACCACAGCTTGAAACACAATAAAATTTGGGGAAAACATAAATTCAAGGGAGAAATGAAACAAATCAGGGGAAGTTATAATATAATAAACAATCCAGGATCCATAATTGCGACGAAACAAAAACTGTAACAATTTCAGAAAATTAAAGATTAAGAAATTAAATCAGAGAGAACTACCTCTTCACCGTGGTCCTCCTCCTCCTCCTCATCATCGTCGTCGTCGTCGTCGTCATCTTCGTCGTCATCGTCGTCGCCGTCGCCGTCTCCAGGATCAGCACCGTGCTGGACATCACCTTCCTCTTCATCTTCGTCATCTTCGTCGTCGTTACCGGCGTCAGGAGCATCGTCTTCATCGTCATCCTCGTCATCATCATTGCCGTCGTCGTCGTCATCATCGTCGTCATCATCTTCGTCATCGTCTTCATCATCTTCGGCGTCGTCTAGCTCATCGTCGGAGTTGTACTCTTGGTCATCCTCACTCAAAAGCGTGATCTGGTTCTCCTCAACTTGCTCGCTCAATTCCTCATTGACCTTCATCTTCGAATCCAGAAAGCAGAGCACGCTTGGCAAACCGTTTCGAAATTCTTTGCTCAGCCAAAATTGATCGAAAACCGAGCACGCTAGAATGGAGAAAACACCCAAGTTACCACCCTCTTCCCTTCGCTTCCCCCAGTTGCTCTGCAGTGCTGATCTTAGCCGTTCAGACACGAATTCACACGGATTGATGACGTGGCAATCAATCGGACGGTCCATGTAAAAGCATTTGCGTTTCAGCGGAGATAGTGTGATTGCACCTTGCGGCGCTCACTACTCCTATTTTCACAGTCACGTGTGTCACGTGCTACTGAAATGAACAAATCCAGGTTAGGGTTTCCTTTTTGGCAATTGCTTCCTGCACCCCAATCAATTATGATTGGCACCGACGAATTTTTAGAAATTCCATTCTGCCCTTCTCTTCTTTACTTTAAAAAATAGTGTATGGTGATTTGCATACGTAACTTGATTTTCTTTGGGTGATGCTTTAACCGGCAAAAGAGGAGGTTTTAGTGGGGTTTTGCTATGATGTTTTCGGTGTAAGGTGTGGTTGCCAAGGTAATGAGGTAAGAACACATTTCAAGTCGTTTTTCGCATTTCGTTTAAACTGAGGTGGTCCTGGATATCGTCATCTGAAAGCCTGGTTTTCGCATTCCGGATGCAGACATCCAGAAGTAGATATTCAACTCTGGATATGAAAATCTATAAGCCAACAACATTTGTTTTTGTAGCTTCTGGACGGCGATATGCGTAGGTGAAAAGTGGCTTACGAATACGATTAGCCGAAATTGTGTTATGCATTCCGAATATACATATCCTGAATGGTGTTATAGGTTCCGAATATACATATCTAGAATTGTTAAATGTTTTTCGGATTTATGGATATAGAATGATTTCTTTTGCCTTATGGATTTATTTATCCGGAAGCTAAGTGTTAATCTTTAGATGAATTAATATGCAATATTTTTAGATTACAAGTCTAAAAAAACTCCAAAAAATATAAATTTTTTAAAATATAAAGACGTGAAAAGAAAGACAATTTATCTGTGTACTCCATATATTCTTCTTGCATGGTGATTTTATCGGTGCTAACAGTGTTTTTGTTTGCTTATTTTTTTTTCATAAAAAGATACAAGATGTTAGAATGGAGTAAAAGCTAAAACAAATATTATGAAAATATTAAATACAACGAATCTTCTTATCAAATGATGAAACTAATCTCTCAAACTAAAGTGTTGCGGCTAAAAAAGAAATATGGGATGCAGGGGTGCAGAGATTATTAAAAAAAATAAAATGAAATTATACTTCATTTAAATTTATTTAAATTTTTTTAAAAGTTTAAAATTAACCTTTTTACCATCAATATGGAGGTGAAGGTGGAAGGTATGGAAGTGGATAAAGGAAATTATACAATGGAGCCTTATTAAGATAAATAAAGGTCCAACAAGCTGAAAATTGAATTAAAATATGAACAAGTTCGGGCGGATAGAAAACTGGAATCCGAATGAATGATCCGGAAAAGGAAACCCTAATCCAGGATTCGCACATTTCAGTAGCACGTGACACACATGACTGTGATTTGTTGATGTGTCACTTACATTTGTTTTCTTTATATAAATCATGCTTTTCACTTATGATTTTTGTCAATATTTTAGATGATGAAAAAAAAGGTAAAACACTGCAAAAGCTTATTGTAGTATTTTTTACGTATAACAATCATTTTTTTTTATCGAACATGAAGATAAATCATAAACTTATGTAAAAAAGACAATAACAAATATTATAAATAAAACGACTACGTTAGGTTAATAATTTATATGCAATGTTGGATTTAATTTAAAATTTAAAGTACTTTTAAAAATTAAAATAACAACAAGCGGTTAAGTTTAAATATTAAATTGAAAATATTATGATATGGTGTTATAATTATTGAACAAATAAGAAAAAAAAAAAACAATTTTATCTATAATGTGTCACCTATGTATCTCAATCTCACTTCACTTTTAACATAAATAATAATAAGTTACACGAAACATAAAGAAAAAGAGACTCACAATTCAAACTTTTCGCACTTAAAAGAAATGAATGCATAAAAACCACTATTAAATCATAACATGATTGACTATATATAATCGATTATATTGGCTATATTATTCATATTTTTCATCTATTAAAAAAAGGTCAGTTATGACTTTAATATATTCTATTACAATCATGCTATAATCGATTATAGAATTTTTTTTTTATAGTTTTAACTTATTATAATAATAATAATAATAATAATAATAATAATAATAATAATAATGATGATGATGATGATAATAGACGAACAAATAAAAATATTATTTTTATATTCTATTTAATTAAATTATTTCTATACTTATTATATTTCTCACACATTTCTTTCCAACCAAATAACTTATTTTTATACTCATTATTTTTTTCTATTTTCTCTTTCACCACCTCCATTTTTTTTATTTACAATAAGAGTCTTAATAAAAATATTAACGTAAAATGACATCAAAGTGTGATGACAAGCAAAAATTTAATAAAAAAAACAAGAATATATATGAAATTGGTGTACATAAGTTTTGTTGAATAATAAAATATCATGTACTTTTAACATATAATCAAAATCATATTAATAAAATAGGGAAATTATTATTTTCTTTAAAAATGGAAGCTCTAATTCATAAAGAGACTTTTTTTTCTCGCATTCCATAGTTTCTTCTTACACTTCACTACAATAAAATAATTAAATATCAAATAATTTTAATATAAAAAATAATTAGTTGATTAAATTAGATATTATTATATAAATTAAATTTTTTAATATCTAATTTTTTTATTATTAATAAAAATTTATAATTAGTTTCTAACATTAGTTACCAAAATTTTACCTTCTAATAATTTTATATTTTAAATTAGTCTTTATAATAATTAATTTAGAATATAAAGTAATTAATAGCTAAAATTTTAATAATTAATATACCAATTTAAAAATTAGTTTATAATTTTTTATTAATAATATAAAAAAACTATATTAATAACATTGTAGTTTATAAAATATTATTTAACTTAATCAATAACTAATTATTTATTATCTATAAAATTAATTTTTATTTAATATTTTTATTATAATACTTACATATGATTTGTGAAATGTCAAAATATCACTTTACACAATTTTATTGGAAAGATTCTGAATTATATCACACGTAGTGCAGCTTTTACTACATGTCTTTCTCCATGCAAACCTATCACCCCATTGCTTCCAACTCCCAAATCCTCTTCTTTATCTTCTTTTACATATCACAATCTACATTCTACTACTGCATCACATTATTTCTTTTTAATTTCATTACTATCAATCCCTCTATGTTTTTCTTGCATTCCATTATTTATCTTGTTCCTTCAATCTCCTCACATTCATTTTCCCTTCTTATACCCTCACCACGTCCTTCAATGTCTATTCTTTCTCCATTTCTTCTTCCTCCCTCTTCTCCCCAAGCTTCTTTTCTCCTTTCTCATCGCTCCCTCTGTCACTCACTAATCAGAGTTCATCTACCTCACTTGATTTCTTTCAAATTTAAAGAGTTCCTCGAGTCTTTTTTGAAGTTCTTCAAATCCATATTGATTTTGATGAGAAGATTTCATAATAACTAATTAGGGATACAGATAATATTTGATTTTGTAAATCGAATACGAGGATAAAGATGAATATACAGTTTTTGTCATAAATACATTTCCAATACTCTTTTTCGTTCTCATATTCATCATCATTTAAATTACTAATACATTTTTAACTTATTAGATAACTTAAAATTTTTATATTATAATTTTTTTTATTCCTAGTTTAGTAATTTACTTTTAGTTTATTCACATTATTACTATTTTCTATAATTATTTAACTTTTATAATGTAATTTTTATTTCAATCCATTGAATATAAGCATGATGAAGAAATTTAACTTTGAAGATGTGGATGAGATAGTCAAACATGCACCTCTCCTCTCCTATCGTCTTACTATCCCTAATTAGGTTTTCTTTATGAAGTTCGCAACAACAGAGGATAATTCATCTTGAATGAATGATTAGCTTTTTTCTATTATATGTAGCTTGTGGTTTGGTATAATCTTGACAAATTTAGATACATTTAAGTAAGATTTAGTAATTTAAATCTTAAGTAAAATTGTGTATGATTTAACAAATTCAGCATAAAAATAATATAATTAAAGTCGTACAAGTCATGCATGACTTTAGTTTGATATTTTTTAAATTAAAAAAATTTCATATTGAATGTATTTTGGATTAGAGTTAATAAACAAAAATGAGATTGGTTGTAAAATTTAAGATTAAGTTAATGATGAAAATTTTATTGATTATATTTTTTAGACTTTTGGATTTAGGGGGGAAGTTTGAGTTTGGTGAAAGTAAGAGTTTAAGTTTAAGGTTTTGAATTATATTGTTTGTAAAGTTCATTGTTTTTTAATTATATTGTGATTTGTATTAATGGGAAAAAGTATGATTAAATAGATTGAAATAAGAATAATGTAATAAGGTCAAATAAATTGCATTGAATTATAAAAAAGAAAGGAGACTATCTATGAGACGATGTGTCATATTGTGGTTTTCTTTTCTACCTTTAAGGTCATTGTGGAGGTGGATGTTCGATTGGTTCTGGACTATCGTCTGTGGGCTGAGGTTGATTTGGATGAGGTGGATTATCAAACCATGTGAAGGCAACGAGGGTCAATAACAATGTGATGGTGAAAGTGGACGAAAAGTTGATGGAGGTCTCATGGTGGAAAAATATGTTTTGGTGTGATGCAAAACTGGTGAAGCTGGATGAAAATTGTTGGTATGATGGGTGAGAAAACATAGTGTGTCGATAGTCCGTGTAGTCGAACAATTGGTTGGGTTGACCAAATGGCTCTTGTTGAGCACTGGAAGAGCCAACATGTTAACTCTGTGGGGGCTCTTAATATGGTTGTTGAGGCGATTGTGGTGTTTTGTGATAGTGAAAAAATTATGTTAGTTTCTTTTCAATAAAAGTAGAATAATATAGAACAATTGTAAAAAAACTCACATCATCATCTAATTCTTCTATTGGAGACGATATGTATCATATAATGTGTATGATATATCATTTGTATGAGATAGTATAACATAAGTGACCATTTTTGGTGAATTCAGTTCCTTGAATTACACAATTATGACGGTCGTTCCACGTTGCTATCCATGATGCGTGATATCATGGCCAATATCGATCAATTCTTTCCCTCCTGTCCTCATTGTGCAGTTGATCAAGATTTAGAGGAACATGTGGAATACTCTGTCGAAAACTAATTTGTCGCATAACCTAATCAATTTGATGTACTTCAACAGTTGCAAAACCATTTATATGAACAATTGTCCCACTCACTAGAGAAATCTCAATGGTAATTAGAAGATTCAATTCATTGCGCTGATAAGGAGTCCATAAGAAATATTAACACATTTTTTGTCAACATGCATAAGTGGTATACTATGGAAAAATTTGTAATAGAAGGAGAAGTAGTTGAAGTTGTAAACCTATCTTGGTTGTAGTTAATCCAATGTTTGTAATTGGACAACTGTGATGGTGGAGGTGTTTGTCCTTTATTGCACGAGTTGAGCTCCCCTATGGAAAGTAATTATGTTATAGTTAAATGCGTATAATGCTTTCAATTTGAAGTATGTGCAAAAGAATGAAATTACCTTTCAACAAGTGGAAAACCAAGACCTAATCAATTCTGTCCAATTTCATTATTTTTTGCATCATACGAAAACATGTTTTCAGCGACATCAAACATCTTAAAAAAAAAGTCTTGTTCGAACATAGATAAAAATATTAATTTTTTATAAATTCAAGATTTGTATATGAAACATTTCATATAATTATTTAGTTCATTTTTTTTTTAAGGTTATATCTCATTTTAACTAATTTGTTTAGAAAATTTGGTCTTCGACTAAAATAGTCACATGTTTGTTCATCATTTATTTCTTAAATTCTTATTATAGTTGTTCCAAAGAGATAACAAAAATTTATTTCTTTGTTAATTCATCATTTATTTCTTAAATTCTTATTATAGTTGTTCCAAAGGATAACAAAATCCTATTTCTTTGTTAATAGCTGCTAAGAGATTGAAGATAAATGAATATCTTGAAGCAAAATCACAAGAAACCATTTATGCATGGTGTGAGCTTGAGAAGTGCGTGAGAACCTTCGTACTCAACAGCGATAGAGTAATCGAGAGCATGCGAACGTGAGAATGCAACCGTCAAACCGCGGGACTGTGATCGTGAGTTTTGCATTCCCTTCCTTTTTTAGTCTCAACCCTAGGTTTTGCCCTAACTGTTTTCTTTCTATGTTATATTGGTCGAGGTGTATATTGTGTAATTTTATTTTACCCTAGATTTGTAATTCATCATGGTAGAAACAACTTAATCCTTGGATAGAAGAAAGTGTTTCTGGCAATGAAGTAAACTATGCTTGATAAAATGTGTTAGATTAGTGTTGTAGACCAAGAATTTTGGGTTCTGGAGGCTACGAAGGATTTTGTATAGGAAGAGGTTTGGTGTGGACTATGAGGTCCACTCTTTGGGTGGAGCAAAACCAGTGGCAAAGCTTTGAAACTAGTATGGAGCTTTGGTGAATTAGGCACATTGCAACAATTAAATAGAAGACTTCATAATCTTTCGGTTGCTGTAGAATTGCTATTGCTTAGGGAACTGAAAGAGCAAGTGAGTGTTATGGTTCAAGAAGTGTGATTGTGCAAGGGCTTAGTTGTAAGGGCTTAGAAGACAAGGTAGGGGCTGGTGTAGGTACTGGAGGGGGTAGTATTTATGAAGCTGGTTTTTCTGATGAGAGGATTGTGGTGCCAACTTGATTTCCCTTTAGGCTACCATGGAGAGCTTGCAATTTGAAGGATGAAGGTAGCTGGAAGGTGCAAAAATGGGCAAAGTAGAAGCTGCTGGCATGTTATTCTGTCTTTGTAGGTGCAAGTTTTTAGGTAGGACAGTTTTGGCTTGGTAGTTGTTGATCGGGTAAGGAGATGTCACAACAGTGGTGTAGATCTGGAGTGATCGAGGGCATTAAGGCCAATGGATGAGAGGAATGTGGTGCCAACTTCATATTCCAATAGGCCACCATGCAAGGAAGTTTTGTTTTGGTGGGCTTAATAGGCACGACTTGGTAGAAAAGGGCACCAAATGCTATCAATTATATGTGAAGTTTTTTAATGCTGCCACCTTCTCTTTATAGGGGTGCATATTTGCTTTCATATGCTGCCATATTCCAGTGTTTTCTTATTGTAGTTCAGTAGTATCAATGATATTATTAGTTTCAATTTCTAATTATGTCCCAAAATTAATTATCTTAACTGTAAGTTTATTCTTGGAGGCATTAGTTGGAGCATATGACAAAACAAAGGGTTCAAGGTGGTCATCCCAATTTTATAAAAGAACTTCTTAGGAGCCATCCTTGGAGAAAAAAATATTTAGTTTCAAAGAAGGTAACATCATGGAGATATACAATTTTTTTAGATGAAGTGTTATAACACTTGTAACCTTTTTGAGTTGTTGAATAACCAAGAAATCTAGCAACCTGGGGATCAAGTTTGCCTTTATTTGGATTGTGGATATATACAAAAGTTGCGAACCCAAATATTCTACGAATGAGGCCATTTGGGATCTTCTTGAAGTTTTTCAGTCTTTTTAGTATTGAATCATAGCTTTGTTGATTTTGGATTAAACATTATGGAGATGCAAAACAACAACTGACTATGTAATAGGTGATTTTACAAAGAAGAGAAAACAATAATAAAGGTTGTTACAATAAGTGCATCAATTAAGGTTGCACCCTCTTAAAGGCCATAAGTGAAAAAACAGAGACAAGGCTAAGCTCACGCTTCTTTCAATAACCAATATAAAATATATTTTTGTATGGGCAACATGGAGGCTAAGCCCACGTTTGTTTAAAAAATATGTGGATAACACATGTAGGTTAAACCCACATTTCTTTAAATAAACAATATATAAAATATATTTTTGTGTGGGCAACATGAAGGCTAAGCCCACATTTATTTAAAAATTATGTGGCCAATGTCTAAACCCATGCTTCTTTAAATAAACAATATAAAATATATTTTTGTGTGCGCAACATGAAGGCTAAGCCCCCGCTTGTTTAAAAATTGTGTGGATCCCTGTAGGCTAAGCCCACGCTTCTTTAAATAAACAATAAAAAATATAATTTTGTGTGGGCCACGCAAAAAACACATCACTTGTGTTCGCACCCACCACTATTTTTTATGTCGACCATATTAGTTCCAAATTTCAAAAAACGCTAAGTCCACGATAATTACACTTTTGCGTCAATTTATTATAGCTAGTGTCTTTTTTGGCCCATCTTAATATGCATATTTTTTGTAGTGTCATGCCATAAAATACTGTTATTTTTACAACAAAACTATTGTGGTGAAGTAATATATTTTTTTACATTTTATCATATATTTTAGGTATAAATGTTTTTCTAATTATAATATATTTATTCTTTTATTTATTTATCATATTTAAATTCATAATTATTTATCAAATGAAATACAAATTAATGAAGTTGATGATAATTTTTAAGTTATTCATAATTATTTGTAGTCAAGTTACAATGGTAACTTTCTAATCAAAATTTATTTTTACTTTTTTTTATCAAAGTACATATTTATTAAGAAGACAATTTTTTATGATTTTGCATAAAACATTTCTAATTACTAAAGAGTTTTTAAAATCATTTGGCTATATTATTGTCTACATTATTTGATTTTTATAAAAGCTTTCATGTTAGGCATCACTATGCAACTTGGCATCTCAACTATGATGACACCTCAAGTAACAACAATTATCTGCCATCCACTACAAAAAATCTTGTATAAAGTGACAGTTTTAATATGGCGGTTATTAATAACCGCCACAATTTTCTGTATAATACGACGTTTTAATAACCGTCACAATTATCCTTCAAAATGTGTCATTTTGAACTGTCACAATTATCCTTCATAATAAAATGCTGTGTTTTCCTTCCCTTATTATTCCCATTTTTTTAAAAACTTGTTTTGACTCTTGGAAACTAAATCCTACCACTTTTCACACTTTTGAAAATGCTCGCGTTTTTCTTCCCTCCATACACCATTCTTCACACTTTTCATAAACACTCTTCCCTCTCTCTCACGAAATCCTACCATTTTCCCCCCTCTCTTTTTCTCTCTACAAAACACTAGCTCTCTTCAGTACACACTCACTACGAAACGCTAGCTCACTTCACTCTCGCATCGTTGTCTGTGAACCCTCCAAAGAGAATGACCTCACTCCGATCCCAATCTCGATGTCCTTTCCCCTGCTAAGTTCAAAAGCCCCTTGTCCCCGAGACCATCCTCTTCCAACCCTCTCAAGCGTAAGCTCGCCACCGCCGTCGATGTTCAAAAGGTTTCCAATGATTCATTGTCCATTAATGGCCACAACTTCACCTTCGATTTCGTTGCTGACACTTAGGCTACTCAGGCAGGGTTTCAAGTAGGGTTTCTATTTTTATTTATGATCAGTATCGTTCTTTTGTTTTATCCTTGGCTTGAAAGAAATGTTCCCTTAACGCGATTTTGGCCACAAGGACTGTGAAGAAACCACAGTTTAAAACCATGGTTTTATTTTCTTCAGAATTATTGATTTCGATGTTTGATGCGCTTTGGGGTCCTGTTTTTCAGCTTGATATTTTCGAACATGTTGGTGTGCCACTGGTGTTGCATTGCTTGGCTGGTTTCAATTTTTGTTTAAGCTTCAGGTCAATGGATGACTTCAGGTATGAATGTTGATTATATATATTGTTGTCTCAATTAAGGGGTGGATATGGGTCTCTTAATTAAGGAGGGATAATTCAAGTGATGAAACTATCCATATTTGGGAGGTTGAAATTGGCAGATGTCTTAGGCGGTGGGACATTGATGAAGCTTGTGTTTCCTGGAATCCTTTACCTAATATGCATATTCTTATTGTTTTGCAATTTTATAGCTATTAAGAGTCATACTTTTTGTTCTGGAAAATTCTTAATGTTTATATGTGACTTGATTGTGGAAATAAATCAATGGTAAATATATCAGGATAACTAGATATTTTAGAGACTAGTTTGCTAGTGATATCTTTTTAAGTTCAGCATCTTTTCCCTCTGTAGGTTTTCTTTCATTGGCTAGAATTTTTTTTCTGTTGGTTTTATTTTTTGGTTTTTAGTTTCAATCCCTTGGATTATAAATTATTGATGTCTATATAGCTAGGTAAAGCATGAAATAAACAACCCTTCAACTCTCATAATTGCTTAGCTGCTCCTTTTCTCTTTACTTTGTTGATCTTATTATTTGCTCCATCCCCTGTGCACTGGTTCTTTTTGCAACTAATTGGTGAAACGTGGGAGAAGTAAAGGCTGTTGCTGATATGAAGTTGGTTGCTGAGATTTGAAGCCATGATTTTGGGAGAATACAATGCATCAAAGGAAGGTAGAGATAGCCAAGCATTCAGATGCCTTTATCGCCTTACCAGGTTAGCATGAACTAATATTGCAATTTTTTTAAGGCAAAGATGTTTTAAATTCATTTTTTAGATAAAAACATGACCAATTGTTTAGCCTCTACAAGTGCTTCTGAATCACTATCAACTCGGGTGGAAAATGATGTTCAAGTTCGTGAAACTGCAAAGGTTCCTAGATCCCTTCGCTGAAGACCATGGATTAGTTATGGACAATATGAGAACCATTCAGATGAAGACTCTGACTGTGAGCGGCTTGATCAAGTTTGTCTCATATTGATTTATCTTGATTTTGATTACAATGCTCAACATTTCCTAAATATTTTAGTGCATTGAATTCTGGTTAGTATCTTACATATGAATGTTAATGCAGAATTTTTCCTCAGGAGCTTGTCTTCCTCTGGGAGTCATCCATGGATGTCTAGATTGTAGTAATTTCCAAAAGGTCTATTTATAAAATATACATGATTTATTTTTGTTAGAAAATTATTATTAACCTCATTATTGATTAATTAACTATAATTGCCTCCATTCTCCTCTATTACTTAATGTCAAGTGTTCAAAGTAATATGAAGAGGAAAAGGAGAAGATGCACCAAAATGAGGGTGGATAATCGCACTATTTGTTGCCCTTATTATATGTTGTTCTGCTTACATTTAATTTTCTATCACTCCCAGGTGCTTTATGGAGCTGATCTGGAAACTGGAAGCATATTGCTATAGAGTTGTACCAAGACTTCTATATCACATGATAATTTGTTGCTTGGGGCTGCAAGGGAAGAAGTACGAGCTCAATGGGAGCTTAATTTGCTGAAAAAGAATACTTTGGATAATTTGTTCAGTAGCCTTGGTGTAAACTCCTAGCTTGAGAATTTACTTGTAAAATGTTTAGAAAGTGAAACAATTTACATTTTCACAATTTAATTTACTTGTTGTTTGGATTAGTTTGACATTATCAACTTTGTTCTTTCAATGAATGAATGAACTCATCTTTTGATTATTGTATTTTTCAATTTTAATTATATTATGAAATTAGTTTATGTTATAACTTAATTATATATATTATGAAACATAATATCAAATTAATTAATATTATAAAATCAAATTATAAAATAGAATTATATAAATTATTATAAATATTAAAAATAAAATTAAAGTTTAATTATAATATGAAATTAAATAATATTATGAAATCAAATTATAAAATAGAATTAAATAAATTATTATAAATAATAAAAATAAAATTAAATATTTAATATTCGAATTATGACAGTTATAAAGTGTATTATAAATGTCATACTATACTGTATTAAGTGGCGGTTAAAACTGACACTATTTACGTTAGAATTGGTTTACCCAGTTTTAAAATTACGACATTTATAACTGATGCCAATTGCACGCTTAAAATCGCCACATTATACAATGCATACTATGACGTCTGCTACAACGGTTCTCATTTGACCGCCACATTAAACTTTGTGGCGGCAAGAATTCTGGCGGTACGCGATACCGCCACAGACGTATAATGCGGCGGTTAAAAACGCCAATTTTTGCGAAAATAACCGTCGCATTATACACATTTTTTTGTAGTGATCACATGAAAAAAATACTATTAAAAAAAGAAAAAAAATATCGGGGGACTAGAACAAAACTCATATGCTAACAAAAACGATACATAGGTAGACTACACATATTCATAAAAAATTCTAAGAACAGACTAGATAAAAACCTATTATACTAATAAAATGATTCTCTATGAATAAATCCTAAATTAGCCAACTTATCAGCACACGCATTCTCTTTCTCGAAAAATATGAGTAACCCTAAACCTGATATTTCCATAGTAATTAAGACAAGTATTTCATCGATTACGAAGCATCCATAGAACATTAGTCTTAGCAATAAATGCAACACAAACCAAGGCAGAATCACATTTAAGCCATACATTAGTAAGCCCCATCTTTTGAGCTTCCTCCATAACATATATAACTCCATAAAACTCAGTAACCATAGCAGTCTGAACTTCAAGAAACACAGAAGAAGTACCAATAAACTCCCCCATACTTCTACGAAAAATACCTCCACAAGTAGCAAGATCATAATATCCTCAGTAGCCCCATCTGTGTTAATTTTAACCTGGTGTAGGAAACTCCCATCTAATAGGAAGAGGACGAAGAGCCAGTACGAGTATTAATACCAAAAAACTTAATCACGTTGAAATCCAACATATCATTCTTCATTGAGGCTTTAGACGAATTTCCCACTAGACAAGTTAAATATTTAATTACCAAAATAGCCCTGAAACATCAATCTTATCCTAAATCTAGCACAATTCCTCATACGCCATATCATCCAAATAGAAAAAGTTATCATAGCAAACTTAATCAATTTAACCAAAGGACTATCATCACTCTTAATAAAAGAAAGAAGATCATCCTTATTAGAGAAATGAGAAGTAAGAAAAATTTGCCAAACCCAACTCCAAATATGCAAAGCATTAGAACATTCAAAAAATAAATGTTGAATAGATTCCTCGTACTTTTCACAAAGCGTATACATAGAACATATATGTAAACCTTTATTCTGAATATGTTGATTTGTAGGAAGTCTACTAGAGTTTTGGAAGGCAGAATATATGAAGACCAAATGAATTTACCCCAAACACAGGGAACTCTTGGTTCCAAGAAAAAAGTCCTTGCAGATTTAAGAGTGAAACGACCAGACTCATCTAGAATCCAATTAGGGAGATTCTGTTCCTCCCTAACCATGATATGATTAAAAAAACGAGGCATTTGTTGTAAAGACAATGATATATTTCAATCACAACCAGTCCAAAACTGAGAGGCTGTATCTGGAATGCTAGCACCATCAGATAATCCTGCAATATTTGCTAAAGAAGTAGTAGAACATCATTTATTATTCTAGAAATTAATAAAAATACTTGTACCAATAGTCCAAGAAGTATTATCAAGTATAGTAGAATAAAACTGGTTAATTCCAGGCCAAAGAGAGAGGATCTATAAACCATTTTAAACTCGTATTTTGATTTAAGAACCCTGACTTTTAGGAGAAAAGACCAAGGCCGGTTGCTATAAACAAAGTTCCAAACAAGCTTAAAAAAATACACATTATTTTCATGATGAAGGTTAATAATCTCCAAATCTTCATTCTCAAGAGGTGAACAAATCGTCGTCCAATTAACAGTAGATATGTTATCTACATTATTTGTTATTATTAAAATTATTTTGAAAAATTGAATTATTTATTACACAACAATGTTAAATTATTTATGACCACCAATACACGATGGTGATTTTGTTACATGATCATTGATTTGTTCAATCTCTTTCAAGCTCAAAGAGATTGCATAATGATAATTCATACTACCACATACAATGCAATCTTATGATGTAATTTTTATTAGTGATTACTTTAATTATTAATATTATTATTATTATTCAAATTCAAATATAATACATATATTTTAATATGATATTTAAACTATTTTTTATTAATAATCATTAAATTTTACTTCAAAAGTTTCACGTGTTATCCAGAGCTAAAAGTACTAGATTGTTATATACTCATTTAGATTTGTCTATTGACGTTTCTCATAATTATGTAGTTGAATTTATTTTTTTTCAAGTTATGTCCCACTTTAACCGTTAATCGTTGATAAAAAATTATTAGGAATAAACATCTCGAAGTAAAATAGGAGAAATTATTTATGTTATGATTTAATGATTTTTTTTACAAACAAATTGTACTGTCTAGTTATGAGTATTTAAAAAATGTAAGAACTTTGACACTTCTGATATAAAGAATATAAGATTAGAGATAAATCCAACAAAGTAAAGATAGTAAGTGTAAAGATAGTAAGGTGCAATACAAATTCTAGTAAAACTTAAAATAAAACCCAAAATTCTGAATTATGTGACTAATAATAAGATTTAAAATTAATAAATAAAATTATAAATAGTAAAAGTTCAATTAGACTAATGAAATTCAATACTTTATAGTATAAATAGAAAGATCGATAAATAAATAGATAAGGAGAGCGTGCCTTGCTTTTCTCTCTTTATCCTTCTTTAGTTTCGTTCAACTCTTTTTCTTCAATACCAAGGCTCTCTGTTCAATTCAGAAATGGGGCTGTGATTTATTGTACATGTGTCTTTTTACACTGAAAACATGAAAAGTGATTCCAAGAGATAGTGTATATCCTTGTACCTACACACACAATAAGTACCAATCTGCCAGCAGAGGAGGAACTTGAGGTGGCTGAGAATGTGAGAGATTGATTCCGTGTTACCCAGTTGATAAATTTTAGGGTGATATGAGGTATGGAGGAAGGGAAGCGCGCAATGGTCAGAGGTATGGAGGTCATGGACGGGAAGCTTGGGGAACTAGTCAATCACAGGACAGGGAGGTACCGACCACGAGAAACGAAAATCAGTAGATAATACAACATTGTTCTTTTTCTCAAATTTCCCACATGGTTTTGGTGAGCTGGACATGCACAAGGTGTTTCAAAGGTGGGTAAGGGTGAAAGAAGTATTTATCTCTCGTAGGCTAAATAAGTGGGGGAGGAGGTTTGGTTTTGTGAGATTTTTTGAGGTGAGAAACGTTGGGAGGTTGGAGAAGGAACTTGACCAAATTTATATAGGAAATCTGAAGCTGCACGTTAATGTTCCGAGGTACCGGAGGAACGGGGTAGAAGATGGAAGGGAGCAGAGGAAGGAAGACTTGAAGCAACAACTGGAGTTGCCAAAAGAAACAAGGAAGCAGAGTGTGGTAGGTCTGGGGGTAACTGGGTCATCAATAAAGAAGGAGGTCTGGGTGGAAAAAGCTCGAAAGAAATCCTTTGTTGAAGCAGTTGTTGGAGGCTCTCAACAGCAATGGAAAGGACCAGTTTTTAAGACACATCAACAGTTTTTACCGTGGCTGGAAAAAAGCTCAATTGGCCAGTTTAATGCAGAGTTAGACTTTGCCCATCTGGAAGAGGAGTTTGTGAAGGGAGGTATGGACATGGTCAGGTTGAGGTATATGGGTGATAGATTGACCCTAATCACTCCAAGAGTAGAGGAAAGCATGAAGGCTCTTTTTAACCTCAACAAGGAATGGTTCGATAGCATCTTTGATTATATAAAACCGTGGTCTGAGAATCATGTAGCGGATCATAAACTGGTATGGGTCAGATGTTATGGCTTGCCCTTCTCCCTGTGGGATGAGGATTGTTTTGCCAAAGTAGTAGGAGAAATGGCAACTCTGGTGTCTGTAGACAACTCAACGCTGGTATGGGAGAATTTAGAATTCGCTAGACTCCAAGTCAGGATTCTGAAAAATTGTAATGCAAGGTTGAAGAAAGACATGAGGATTAACAATAAAATTTACAGCATTTTTATTGAAGAAGAAAACCCAAGCGCCAAGGGAAATCCGTGTAAGTGTAGTGCTTATGAGTTCGGCTCCTCCGATAGTGTATCTTCGGTGGACACCTACGTAGAAGAGACAGAGTTGTCGGTCAATAGCTGTGAGGAGGAGGTGGAGCGGTGCGACGGAGGGGCTACGTGGCACAAGGGGGAGGAGAACGAAGGTGGGGATCAGGCCTCGCAAGAGACAAAAATGTCCGGTTCTGGGGAGTCTATGACAAAAGGAATAGTTGGTCGGCTTAAAGTGTGTTAGAGTTTCACGAATGGGGAAAGGGAGATCCACAAGGGTTCAGAAGAGTTGATGTTAGTCAACTTGCCAGCGTGGGTATCTGATAAAGTGGAAGGTTATAGTTGTCCTAAACATGATGATCTGGCGAGGTTAGTGGTGGACGTGGAGCATAGTAATTTTCTTTACACACTTTTTATTTCGTTGGGCCACCATGGCAACCAGTCGGCCCAGTTGAAGGAAAGCCAAGATCTAGGGCCAGCCCGTGAGGAAGGGTGTGGAGGGGGTAATCTGCAAGATAGAGAGATCTTTGACTCCGATGCGCCCCTTAGAAGCCATGTAGAAGAACTGGTATGGCAGGAGCTTGAAGAGGGGAGCAAAGCTGCACAAAGAAAGAGGGATAGTGGCGAAGAGCTAATGGTAAGGGGCCTCGTGAATAAGTCCACACCTCGTAAAAGTAAGAAGAAAGGGCTGTGGGAATTGGGAGAACCAAGCACCCATCCCAGGCGTTCGATAAGAATAAGTGACAGAGCTGCTCGGTTAAGGAATTCTTCTTACTCAGCTGAAACGCCTACAACAGCAATCTCTGATGGAGACATCTTTAATTGTAGCGCCCGAATATACGATCTGGAAGTTGTGGAGGAATCAAGTATGCTATGGGAAGTGGGTAAATGTATGGGTGTTGCTTGCAGAAGAGAAGAAGTAGAGGTGGTTAAGGAATATAAGTGTATGGAAGTGAGAGACGCGGAGTGTATGCAGAGGTTTGAGGAGGGGAAGAAGCCTGGTTTTTATGTTGATCTTTAATCTAAATATTAGAGGTCTGGGGGGAGGAACCAAAGCCAGATACCTGAGGCAAGTTATTGCGGGTGAGGGAGCAGAAATTGTTTGCATACAAGAAACAAAGACCACTGTATTTTCCGATGCTAGATGCTTTGTGTTATGGGGGGATAATGAGGTGGGGTGGATACACAATGAAGGGGAAAATGGAGGAGGTAGTCTATTGACTATGTGGAAGAAGTCTGCGCTTGGTTATGAGAGTCATGTCATGGGAAAAGGGTTCATTGCTTTTTTCGGGAAACTCCTTAGATCTGATCTGAGATGCGTAATTGTAAATGTCTACGCTGCTTGTACATACACAGATAAGGAGAGGCTATGGGAGGAGTTATCTAACATTAAAGCAGCATCACAGGATCTGTTATGGTGTTTTTGCGGGGATTTTAATGCAGTTAGAACCAGAAGTGAGAGGAAGAGTATATATGGAAGCGTTGGGTGCTCTAGGGAGACCTACGGTTTCAACAATTTCATTGAGACAAATCTGTTATTAGATCTGCCTCTAGTAGGGAAAAAATACACCTGGTTTAAAGCAAATGGCTCGGCAAAAAGTAGGTTGGATAGAATTCTTGTATCTGAGGAGTGGCTACAGGTATGGCCAAGTAGCAAGCGGTATATACAGCGGAGGGAAGTGTCGGACCATTGCGCCATTGTGGTTAAATCGGTCGACAAGGACTGGGGGCCTAGACCGTTTAGAACCATTGATGCATGGCATATGGAGAGGGGGTTCACTAGGATGGTGAAGGAAATGTGCCAGTCATATGTTGTTCAGGGGAATGAAATAACAAAGCTCAAGGACAAAATGAAAAGGCTAAAGGAAGACCTCAAGGTATGGAATAAAGATGTGTATGGAAACTTACATACCAGGAGGAGGGCCATCATACAAGAAATTGAAAGCTTGGACTGCCAGGACCTCAATGCTGTCCAACATGGAAGTGTAAGGGTGGAAAGATTGGAATTGTTGAGTCGAATGCGGGAGATTGATAGGAAAATTGACTCACTTGTAAGTCAAAAGGCTAGAATGAATTGGCTGAAATTCGGGGACGCTTGCACCAAATTCTATCATTCATCCATTAAATGGAGAAGACTTAGAAATGAACTCAAGGGTGTGGAGATTGGGGGTCAATGGTGTGAGGAACCTTGCACGGTCCGAATAGAAGCAACGAAGTTGTTTGAGAATAGATTTAAAGCAACAAAGGACCTGGGGGTGCGACTTAACGCAGTGGATTTTAAAAGACTAAACCAGGAGGAAAACCGGTCTCTTATGGCAACGTTTTCAGAGGAGGAAATCAAGGAAGCGGTGTGGCAGTGCGAAGGATCTAAGAGTCCTGGCCCGGATGGTTTCAACTTCAATTTCATTAAAAAAAGCTGGGACTATATCAAAGATGAGCTAGTTACAGCCTTGGCTGTGTTCCATGATACATGTTGTATACCAAAGGGGTGTAATGCATCATTTATAGCACTGGTACCAAAAGTAAGGGATCCCTCTAAGCTAGAACATTATAGACCAATATCTCTAGTGGGGGCTATATATAAAGTCATATCAAAGGTGTTGGCGGGCAGAATTAAAAAAGTGCTACCCTTTGTTATTGATGACTGCCAATCAACGTTTTTAAAAGATAGAGGGATACTTGATAGTGTTCTCATGGCAAATGAAGTGGTAGAGGATCTGAGGAGGAGTGGGAAATCTGGGTTGTGCTTGAAGGTGGATTTTGAAAAGGCCTATGATTCAGTTAGGTGGGAATTTCTCTATGATATGCTCCTGAAGTTAGGATTCCAAAGTAAATGGGTCGATTGGATGCGTGGATGTCTGGAATCTACATCAGTATTTGTTCTTGTGAATGGTAGCCCAACAGAGGAATTCAAGCCAACAAGAGGCTTGAGGCAGGGAGATCCCCTTGCCCCCTTTCTCTTCTTAGTGGTGGTAGAGGGTTTAGCCGGGTTAGTAAGGCAAGCAAAGAAGGCTAACCTACTATCAGGTGTCAAGATTGGAAGAGAGAAGGTTGAACTTTGTTCTCTACAGTTTGCAGATGACACCTTATTCTTATGTGAGGAGTCTCATAGGAATGTGGTCACTATTAAGGCAATCCTTAGGGGGTTTGAGCTAGCCTCAGGTCTGAAGATTAACTTCCATAAATCCAGAATTGCAGGTGTAAATGTTAACCGAAATGCCATGGTAAGCTATGCAAAGACATTGAATTGTGATCAGATGGGAGTCCCGTTTAAATATCTGGGCTTGGAGGTGGGGGGGAATCCAAGAAAGACTACTTTCTGGGAGCCAGTTCTAAGTAAGCTGAGAGTCAGACTCAATGCATGGAGAGGGAGATTTCTATCTTTGGTTGGGAGAATTTGTCTCATCAAATCAGTTATAACTGCTGTCCCTCTTTTTTATCTTTCGCTTTATAAAGCACCGGATTGTGTGTGCAAAAGCATAATCAGCCTACAACGGAGGTTCCTATGGGGTTGGGGGAAGGAGAAAAAACCGATTGCTTGGGTAAGCTGGGAAGTACTGTGTAAACCAAAGGAAGAAGGTGGGTTGGGAATAAGAGATATAAGGAAGTTCAACTATGCTCTTCTGGCTAAATGGAGGTGGCGCTTGATATCTGAAGAGAAAGGGAGGTGGAAGGAGTTGTTGGTTTCCAAGTATGGGGTGGATCTAGAATGCCGGCAAATACCAATAAAAGTCCAATCCTGGTGGTGGAGAGACCTACATAAAGTGTGCACGGAGGGTGAAGGAGAAGGTAGGTTTAATCAACAAATTGTATGGAAAGTAGGAAGTGGAGACAAAGTAAGATTTTGGGAGGATGCATGGACCGGTAATAGTAGTCTCAAAACCTTATTTCCTAGGCTCTATTCAATCTCTTTGAACCAGGGCCAAAAAGTGGAAGAGGTTGGCTCTTGGGCAGACTCAATATGGGAATGGAAACATAGATGGAGAAGTGCTAGATTTGAGTGGGAAAGCATGTTGGAATCAGATCTGGCTATGCACTTATCAAGAGTTAGGGTATCAAGGGATCAGGAAGATATTCGGGTGTTGGGGTTCGATGATTCGGGGCTTTTTTCTGTTAACGCTGCGTATGAATGTATAGCTTACCCGGTTAGAAGCTCCCAAAATGTTGTATTCAGTTATCTCTGGAAAATCAAAACCTTCCCCAGTGTGTTAACCACAACATGGAGAGTCCTTATAGGTAGAATACCTATAAGAGAAAATTTGAGCAGAAGAGGGGTGATCTTGAATACAATTCTCTGCGCAATGTGTGAGTTAAAGGAGGAAACATGTCAACATACATTCATTGAATGTGATGCTGCTCAGAGGGTGTGGGTGTTATGTCTTAGATGGATCGGTATTGTGTCGGTCCAGCAGAATACCATCTTATCTCATTTTGAAAGCTTTTACCTACCCCAACTTAGTAGTAGACAAAACCTCTTTTGGAAAGGAGTGTGGGCAACTACAGTGGCAAGTATTTGGGAGCAAAGGAATTCCGTTGTCTTTAGTCAAGGGAAAGTAGATGTGGAGGAGATTGTTCAGAAAGTCCAGCTTAAATCCTGGCAGTGGCTAAAGCACAGGGGCTCCTCTTTTAACTATTCTTTTACAGATTGGATGCTGAATCCCCTTATCTGCATTAGAAGTTACAAATAAATGGGGAAGGATGTCATGATCGCTGGTCGATGAAGCGACGTTCTCCATATGTGTGTAGTCGGTGGTCGCCGAAGTTATGCAAGGTCAACATGATCGCCGGTCGATGAAACGACGATCTCCATGCGTGCGTAGTCGGTGGTCGTCGAAGGTATGCAAAGGTCAACATGATCGCCGGTCGATGAAGCGGCGTGGTCAACATGATCGCCGATCGATGAAGCGGTGTTCTCCATATGCGTGTAGTCGGTGGTCGCCGAAGTTATACAAGGTCAACATGATTGCCGGTCGATGAAACGACGATCTCCATGCGTGCGTAGTTGGTGGTCGCCAAAGGTATGCAAAGGTCAACATGATCGTCGGTCGATGAAATGGCGATCTACATGCGTGCGTAGTCGGTGGTCGCCAAAGGTATGCAAAGGTCAACATGATCGTCGATCGATGAAATGGCGATCTACATGCGTGCGTAGTCGGTGGTCGCCAAAGGTATGCAAAGGTCAACATGATCGTCGGTCGATGAAATGGCGATCTCCATGCGTGCATAGTCGATGGTCGTCGAAGGTATGCAAAGGTCAACATGATCGTCGGTCGATGAAACGGCGATCTCCATGCGTGCGTAGTCAGTGGTCGTCGAAGTTATGCAAAGGTCAACATGATCGCCGGTCGAGGAAGCGGCGTTCTCCATATGTGTGTTGTCGGTGGTCGCCGAAGTTATACAACGTGCATGGGTAACTTGTCGCGTGGCGAGGTGTATGTAGGTGGCCTTGGTTCTGGGTGGTTCGGTAAAGTTGAATGTTGCTTTGAGGTAACCTGTTGGTTATATTTTTGGGTATGGTTTTCTCACTTTAAGATTGTTCTGCTCCAACCATAAATGAGAGTTTCTTTTGTGGATGATATAAGAAGTCCACTTCTGGTTACTGTATATGGGTTGGGATACCCCTGAAGTATCCCCTTTAATTTTATTTATTCATTGCTGATAAAAAAAAATAGATAAGGAGAGTGTTTTAAGAGATATATTACATAATTAAATATGTTCTAACTTTATCATAGGAGAATCTTGCCATACACTTCACATGTTCGACAAAATGTGAAGCCGTGAATATTGAAAGACAGGAAACTACAAGAAACCAGCTCGGGAAGTACAAATGAAGAAAGGAATGAAGACCTAAAAGATTGGTTGGAATTATCTTAAAGTCGGTTAAGAAAAGAACATGTGTTTTTTTGTATGGTTGGACCTAAAAGATTACTTGTATGGTTTTTTGTTTTGTTTTTATATTATTTTTTCGCTGCAAATATAAAAAATAGTCGGATAATTGCAAAAAATTATTTTTCCTATTTACATTTCATTTGCATTACAAGTTTAAATAGATAGGAAGCAAATGAAAATTAAAAACAATATTAAAAAGAAGTTTAAATTGAATGTGTGTGATTTTAGAACCGTGCTAATGTAGGGTTGGTTATATCACTATTTCTGGACTTGTTGGCCTAACCTTCTCCGTTAATATGTAAACCTCGGGTAATTAGTGAAAAATTTATATTTTAACCCTCAAAAATAGAAAACATTATTTAACTACATATTTCAATAATATTAAAATTAGTACTTTAAGTTGAATTTTTTTTAAAATTAATTAAATGTTAAATTATTAAGCAGTTATTTCTTTTATGTCTAATCTCTCTAGTTAGTTTTAATAGGGAGAATATTAAAAAAAAATTGCTACTGAAATTTTTGTGTGACAGCGTTAAAAAAAAAAAAAGAAGCGCAGAGAACCTACCCCTCCACCACTGTTCTTTTTTTCTTCTTTTTTTCTCTTTCTCTCTCTCTTTCCATATTCTCTTCTCTCCCTCTCTCTTAATTTTCTCTCTCAATCTTCATCTATTTTAGAATCTGATTGGACCACGTTGTAGCTGGCGAGTTAAGGAACATTTCTACCCGATCAGATTTTCAAACAGAGTAAGTTCATTTTTACTCTAAATATCTTTTGTTCTCTGTTTTTCCTTAGGATTTAGTCATCAATCTTAGTGGGGTCAGTTGAGAAGTTTAATCCTCTCAACTTATTCTATTATATACTAAATTTTTGTTTTGTTAGGATAACTTGCATTAGACCCGTAAATCTTGAAGCTTATCCAGACTGTGGTGAATAAAATTCTAGAAGTTGCTTGGAAAGCAAGCAATTGAGGTAAGGGAAGCTAAATTTAATTTTTAATAGCACCTAGGATAGAAGATCTGAATGCGGAAGGGACGTGGTCCCAATATTCAATTTTTCTTGCAGGGATGTTGTGTGTTTATATATTGGGTTATTTGTTTATATATTATTTAAATTTGTAAAAATATTATATTTTGATGGTTTAATATTTAAGTGTTGTTTTTTTTTATGTTAATTACGCTTTTGAATATTGTGGATCACTTTTTGAATGATATTATGAAAGAATGGTATGGAATTGAATTCATACATTTGGGATAATGTAAGGACTGATGTTTGCTGTGTATTAAGTATTGATGCCTATGTGGTAACATAGATCTCCGAGCTTCACTGATGATCTAAGTCACATAGACTAAGATATCAGGTGGTGAGAAGCTGATGGGGGAGTTCATGCACACCTTGACATATGAGATGCACGGCTTGGGTTGTATTGAACTTACCCTGATCCTTTCTGTTGGATTCGCTGATAATCTTTGGATCAGGTGTTAGTCTCTGGTAGGACTTATTTAATATGGGTTTTCCAGAAGACGTTGTTTGTTGAATATTCTGAATGTGTAGATCCATGTGAGATCTATGTGATCGTTTTATTGTTGAGATTTGAAGAAGATTGAATAATTTGAGAAATTGATCATGTAACTTGGTTTTTTCTTTTGATTTAATTGTGTATATTATAAAATTCTATTTTCACTAGCTTACCCTTGCTTTTCTTGTTGTGTTTGAACTGCAATGACTGTACTACATACACGAGCATATGATCTTACAGGTGTTTGAGGATCTGAAGAGCTTTAGGGTGTTGATTTTGAAACTTACATTGTAAATATTTGTATTTCTATGTGTCCTAATCATGTATTAGGAATGTTTTGAAAAACTTTATGCTTGTATAGAAATATGTAGAACCTGTATTGTAATAGTTAGATGTTATTTTCCGGGATGTTACATTTTGTATAGTAAGTTTGTTTTCCAACATAAAAGATGAGTAGTAACAATGAATAAATTTTCTTATAATTGTTTATTATATTGCCTGTTTTATCTTTATGAATATAAATTATCTTATTTATTTTATTATTTGCAATTTTTGAACGACTTCTTGAATACATAAATATATATGAAATGTTTTATGTTTTTTTTATTCTTTCACTATAAACTTTATTAATAATTTTTATTTTTAAAATTATATTTTATTATAAAGAAATGACAGAAACGAAACTTGTTTCACAGAGTACAAGGATTACACTTGTTACAAAAGATAATCTGAAATCAATACAAGCAGAATCCTATTCCACACACTTTGATCAATCACAAACTCTAAGCAATCTCAGCTCTTTGAAAAACTCAAAAACTCTTTTTAAAATCTTGAAAAGATTGTTTCTCAAATCTGTTTTTCTGAATTTATTCAAAGATGTTGTTTGTTATCAAATCTTAACAAACTCTTAAATTGCATTTAATAATTGGTCAAAGCATTTAATGACTGGAGCGTAAGCAGTTAAATCATTTAAAGCTCAGTCAAAGATAAAACAATTTTTCTGTTATGGTCCCAAAACAAACAATCGGTTGTTTCCTCGAATCAATCGGTTGTTTTGGTTTTAACAGCTCAACCATTTGAAAACCAGTTTTCAATCTTTTCTCAAAACATCTAAGTATAAACAATCGGTTGTTTCGACAAAACAATCAGTTGTTTTAACTTAGTTTGAAAAACATTTTACTTTCACAAAGATTGAGAATGTCTATGCTTTAGATTCGATCAAGGGGTGGATTACAACACTCAAACTACCCCAGAACTAAACTAAACCAGCACAGCAACTGCAAGCACAACAAAGACTTCAACATTCTTCAAAGGGTTTAGATTCTTCAAAGCTTGAACACCACTTGGTTCAACACCCATAACATATATAACTCCATAAAACTCAGCAACCATAATAGTCCGAACTTCAAGAAACATAGAGAAAACACCAATAAACTCCCACGAAAAATACCTCCACAAGTAGCAAGTCCAGAATATCCCCTAGTAGCCCCATCAGTGTTAATTTTAACCCAGCCTGGTGAAGGAAACTCCCATCTAACAGGAAGAGGAATAAGAACTTTACCAGTACGAGTATTAATACCAAAAAACTTAATCACGTTGAAATCCAATATATCATTCTAAATTGAAGCTTTAGACGAATTTCGCACTAGACAAGTTAAATTTTTAATAACCGAAATAGCCCTAGAAACATCAATCTTATCCTGAAATCTAGCATAACTCCTCATACACTATATCATCCAAATAGAAAAAGTTATCACAACAAACTTAATCAATTTAACCAAAGGACTACCATCACTATTAATAAAAGAAAGAAGATCATCCTTATTAGAGAAATGAGATCATCACAAAGCGTACACATAGAACATATATGCAAACCTTTATTCTGGATAAGTTGATCTGTAGGAAGTCACCCCATGAAAAACTTTCTAGAGTACTAGAGTTTTGGAAGGCGGAATATATGAAGACCAAATGAATTTACCCCAACCACAGGGAACTTCTGGTTCCAAGAAAAAAGTCCTAGCCAATTTAAGAGTGAAATGACCATACTCATCTAGAATCCAATTAGGGAGATCCTGTTCCTCCCTAACCATGATATGATTAAAAAAATGAGGTATTTGTTGTAAAGACAAGGGAATATTCCAATCACAACCAGTCCAAAACTAAGAGACATGTATCCGGAATGGTTGCACCATCAGATAATCCTGCAATATTTATTAAAGAAGTAGTAAAACACCATTTATCATTCCAGAAATTAATAAAAGTACCTGTTCCAACAGTCCAATAAGTATTATCAAGTATAGTAGAATAAAACTGCTTAATTTCAGGTCAAAGAGATGAGGATCTATAAACCATTCTAAACTCGTATTTTGATTTAAGAACCCTGACTTTTAGGAGAAAAGACCAAGGTCTGTTGCTATAAGCAAAGTTCCAAACAAGCTTAAGAAGATATACATTATTTTCATGATGAAGGTTAATAATCTTCAAAACTTTATTCTCAAGAGGTGAACAAATTGTCATCCAATTAACGATAGCTATGTTGTCTACATTATTTGTTATTATTGAAATTATTTTGAAAAAATGAATTATATATTACACAACAATATTGATTTATTTATGACCACTAATAGACGATGATGATTTTGTTACATGGTCATTGATTTGTTCAATCTCTTTCAAGCTCAAAGAGCATAATGATAATTCATACTGCCACATACAATGCAATCTTATGATGTATTTTTTATTAGTGATTACTTTAATTATTATTATTATTATTATTCAAATTCAAATATAATACATAATTTTTAATATGATATTTAAACTATTTTTATTAATAATCATTAAATTTTACTCCAAAAGTTTCGCGTGTTATCCAGAGCTAAAAGTACTAGATTGTTATAAACTTGAGATTTGTCTATTGAGCGTTTCTCATAATTATGTAGTTGAAATTTGTTTTTCAAGTTATGTCCCACTTTAACCGTTAACAGTTAACCGTTGATAAAAAAATTAACAAGAATAAGTAAAATAGGAGAAATTATTTATGTTAATTTTTTTTAAATAAAAACTTTTATGTTAGGCATCACTATGCAACTTAAGATCTCAGCTAGGCTGACACCTCAAGTAACAACAATCATTTGCGATCACATGAAAAAAATATTATTAAAAAAAAAGAAAAAAAGGGGGGACTAGACCAAAACACATATGTTAACAAAAACAATACATATGTAGACTATACCTATTCATAAAGAATTCTAAGAACAGACAAGATGAAAACCTATTATACCAATGAAAAGATTCTCTATGAATAAATTCTAAATTAGTCAACTTATCAACACACGCATTCCTTTCATGAAAAATATGAGTAATCCTAAACCTAATTTCCCACAGTAATCACTACAAGAAATTCGTTCATTACCCACGGATAATTACATACGGATAGAAATCCGTATGTAATATATGAGATACATACGAATTTTACATACGGATATAATTCCGTATGTAAAGTTCTGTTACATACGGATTTTTCCGTATGTAACAATATGTAATGGTGGCGTGCAAAAAGGGATATTTTTTTAGATGGATCCGTATGTAAGGAGAAGTGTATCCGCATGTAAATAAAAATGTGTATTACATACAGAACTAATATACAGATGTTTTAAGTTTAAAAAAAAAATGGTAATGTATGTGTGGTTTTGTATATGCACGAGAGTTCTCACTGCTATCAGTCTTGTGTGAACCCGAATGCATGCTTTCCTAAGGTGAAAGGTAAGTTTCCCCAACCTAACTTTCAATTTTCAAGCTTGAATTTGAGCTTGAATCTCCAATTTCGTAACACCCCCAATTTTCGCAAACCACCCGTTTCAAAAACCCTAGGTTGCTTAATATGAGGCGAGTTGCGGTTTGAATGCTTTGAATTTGGTAACATTTTGCTTCATTTGTATTTTCCCTTTCTTAAAATTTGGCAGCTCTTGTTTATAATGGTGCGTTCATATGCTTTGAAATTCGTAGGTTGTTGTTCCTCCTTTTTGCTCGTGGGTTCAATTTCTTCATTCGTGGTTGGTTTATTATTGTATTTCTTGTTTCCTCCTAGCATTTAAGGTTGAATTTCTCCTTTCACCGGTTTGTTGTTGTGCACAGAGTTTGGAACCTTGGAAGGGCTTGGTCGTGACATGAGGTAGTGAAGGGGAGAAAAGCTTCAAATCTTGCAAGGGCTTGGAAGCTCGAACCTGGTTTTCTTTTTATTTTGAGGTTCTATTCTACACCAGAACCTAGTTTAATTTTTATGGTTTGTTCTGCACCTGCATTCTTTCTTTTAATTGATGTGGATGTTTGGTTTTGCTTGTTTTAATTGATATGGATGTTTGATTTTGCTTGTTTGAATTTATGTACTTTTTACAATCAGTGCTTTGTTGTCTTATAATATAAAACAATGATGAATATCCATTGGCATTTGGAGGATGTTGCCTAAATATAAAACTGAATAGGCAAATGACTTAGAATGCCATGTGCCGGTCTTGATAACCTATCACTGCACTGGTTCATGGATACCTGAAATATGAGGCTCTCCACTTCCCGGATATAGAGATCAATTGCCATCCATCTAGATAGAAGTGAAACATCTTTTGTAACCTGAGTATAAAAAAGAAAAACAGTTAGAGAGAAACTATTAAATATGTCAACATTTATAGGATTAAAGCAAATTGGTAAGATAATTACCTTCTTGATCTTATTCTATAAATTACATGTTATGATAAAGCATAACGGAGATTGGTGTAAGGGTCAACCATTCCTGCATTTGGATTGAACAGCACGTAGTTTAAAGAAATCCCATTAGGACTATCCTTGTAAGCAAAGTAGGGGTAGGCACAATTATTTCAATGTTTGAGTTTGCAAAGGAACTCAAAATCTGAGGATTAGTATCATAGATTCTTGTTTTTGTGAGGTTAAGGGTGCTCAACAATTTAAGGACTTTGTCTGCTTGTGGCAAATTGTTAGCCACTTGAGCATAGTTGATTCCAAAAGACTCAACACCTTGAAAAAGTCCAATACTTGTGATGGTACAAGTCATTAGCTAAGTATGATAATCAGAAATACATAAAGGGTAGGAGGCAAAAACAAAAAGTTGTATAGAAAAACAGAAGAAACAGGTTATTTGTATAAATAGGCTATGGCTAAAATATAGGTCCAGCACTTTTGATTACTCCTTTGCAGATTGGATTCTTAACCTGGTGATTTGTATAAATAGCATCAAGTAAGAAGGAGTGAGCGGTAGAGGGACAGGTGAGGTTCATAGGGTCTGTAGTGAACCAATATAAGGGTAAGAGGGGCTCAGAGTGCAGGGCTGAGATGCAGAGGTCACAAAGCTGTAGACACAGCTGGAGTTGATTGGGTCTGCCTAAGTCTGGTAGGTTTAAGAAAGGTGCAGGCTGTTTTAGTAGTTTGCAATATATATGGAAGTAAAACAGGTGCAGGTCCAGCAAAAGTTGTGCCAGAGTTGAGGAAGAGTCCAAAGGAGAGCAAGGAGTAAATGCTGGTGGGAAGGGTAACAACAGGTTTACTACGGTGAAGGCAGGTTTGTCTTAGTTCACATACACTGGTAGTTTGGTTGGTGCTGTTGCAAGATCTGATAAGGATGATTTGGTTGGTGCTTGGTTGGTAGAATCAGATAGATTACTGAGTGCTTAGATGAACAGGTTGCTGGAATTAAATCGGAAGAAGAAAGGTGCAGGCTTGGGGGTGTTTTAGGAGCCTCTAATCAAAGCAGATATCATTATTGTGATAAAGAGAGATGATGCTTCTAGTAAGAGGCAATCTAGAGCAACAACTTGGCTCAAATGTGGTAGGAAACCAGTTTGGTGTGCTGTAGCTTTAATCATGGAGCTGCTGGTTTTTTGTTGCCCTGTATGGGCTAGGGGTTTGAAGGATAATGGAGTTGCTGGAGTCATAGGTAGCTAGGCAGCCACTACTTTCCTATGCTGCATAATCTGAGTTTTATGCATTTTACTCCTATTCTGCTCAGTATACAATCACCTATCCGTGTAAATCTATCATTTTCAGAACAAAAGCATACATGGTGTACCTTATTTCATTGTATATTGATACAACTCCAACAGTACCAAGCATACACATTCACTAGGAAAGCCAAGAGTAATTGGTCCACATGTTTCAGTCAAACCTGGATTAACCATTATGTTAATTTGTACTTTGTACATGCTGTGTCATGTCATCTTAACAAAAATATTTTTAAATTGTCACTAGGTTTGTTACTTTCATTGAATTGAGTTTGTATAAACTCTTACTGCCCATGTGTCTACAGCTTTACCACCATAGGTCAGACCTATAAACATAACCACATGTAAGAGTACTGAGAACCTGTACTTCAACTAAAGCTTGCAACCTTGAAAAGTAAAAGCAACCTAAAATACACTCTGGTGCAGTGAAAACAGGACTGTCAAGTGATTCACGAAGATCATCCTTATTATCCTGCAAAATGAAACTCTACATTAACTTCCAATATTTCCTTATCTTCTCTTCCCAACCATATTTTGATCGCTGGTATCAATAAAGATAGAAACATCTCAGTTTTATATAATTACAAAGAATACACCATTCAATAAAATTATGAAACAGAACTAGTTTTTAAAACTTTTAACAACTTCCACCACAACCAAAGTAGGAAAAAGGACATCCCAACACTTGCTTTATACAAAAATTATGCTTTCTAATAGAAAGATAATGTAGGCATGACTTTTTATCGGTTTATGGTGAACCTGTTTTAGGATTTATACTGATCATGTGATAGTGTAAAACTGTTATAGTTTATACATGAAACTCTTAAAACTATCTTTTTATCACTATGTATAGTTGCTAAATTTGATGATATTGTTGTTTATTCTTTTAATTTTTCAGGGTGATGATTGAATTGTGGGAGCAGCAGCACAAGGGGCAGTGAATGAAACAGAGGCAGTGGAGGTTCTAGGATAACTCTTACGTGGAAGTAAAAGGCTGTTTTTGTAGTCATTAAAAGGTTAGATTTCGGTCACTTCAAATTTGTTTTGCTGCATTGATTTGTAATACTAGAAATTTACTATTTTTCAGTTAAGGAAAAATAAATCAAACAAATTTCTACTACCTATTAACACTTAGTTTGTATCCTTTTCATATGGCAGAGCAGTTTTGCCAAAGTAGGAGTTAAGTTAGTTAGGTGTGTGTTACGCAGTACGCTTGACAACAATGTTTTTGTCAAGTCTTGGCTACAATGTAACAAATGCATAGTCTCTTGTGGATGACTTATCAAAATTTGGATGAATAAATAAATAAGCATAAATATTAGCCAAATTTGGATGACTTATGAAAATTCATATATGGTTGAATTAGGCAGAGTTTGTAACACAAACTCTTAGATGTTTGCTTCTAACAAAGATGACATTTATTCCAATAAGTAATCTGCAAATACAATTTATAACAATATTTTCGGTCTTCCAAGGCTTGTCTTAAAAATTGGTTGACTTTTCGTGAATTGCTTCATCAATAGAACATGGATCAATTTCCATCAAATCGTGGATGGATGTATGGTAGGTGTCATAGAGGAAGAGGTGCTTTGAAAGAGTCTTTTATATTGGGAGTTGAAGAGTTTATAACCAAAGCTTGCCAACAAGAATGTTATCAGAATGATGGGGGAATACGATGTCCGTGTAGTAAGTGTGATTGTACACGAATTTTGGAGGAAAGAGTTGCGAAGGTTCACCTCTACAAACATGGTTTCAAATCTAATTATTGGATTTGGACTGATCATGGTGAAGACATGGTATAAGGTGACTTGTATAATAACGATAATTGTATAACTTTGGGAATGGATGGTGCACAGAACCAGGCAGAAGATGACCAATTTATGTGGATGGAAGAAATGGTGTATGATGCTCTTAGGCAACAAGATTCAGTCCAGGCACCAAATGTAGATAACATGGAAGAGCCTCCCAACGAAGAAAGTCAAAGATTTTATAAGCTTTTGTTGGATGCGAATACGGCATTGTATGAAGGGGCATCAGAGTCCAAATTATCAATGTGTGTCAGACTATTAGCTTGCAAATCCAATTGGAATATTCCTGACCAATGCTTATAGTTTATTTCAAAAATGCTTTTGGATGCAACACCCACCAAAACAAGTTTGCCTAAAAGTTATTATAGTGCAAAAAGGCTAGTGTCGAAGTTGGGATTACAGGCTAAGAGGATTGATTGTTGTGTGGATGGTTGCATGCTCTTCTATGATAACGAATACGATAAAAATGATGGAGCGTTGCTTGAATGCAAATTTTGTCATAAGCCAAGGTACCATCATCAGAACACCGGATCAAGTAACAAAAAACCAGTTCCTGTAAAGGCAATGTTCTATTTGCCAATAATTCCAAGGTTGCAAAGAATGTATGCTTCAACACAAACTGCGGGAGAAATGACATGGCACTATCTTAACAAAAGCACTAATGATATTTTGCGTCATCCATGTGATGGCGAGGCTTGGAAACACTTTGATAGAGTATATCCCGATTTTTCTATGGAGGCACGTAATGTGCGACTAGGTTTATGCTCTGATGGTTTTAATCCATATGTGCAAGCATCAAATGCACCTTATTCATGTTGGCCAATAATTGTGACTCCGTATAATCTACCTCCCGAAATGTGCATGTCTAAACCTTATATGTTTTTGAGTTGTCTCATACCGGACCCATTCAATCCAAAGGCTGGTATTGATGTATTTTTACAGCCCTTGATAGACGACTTGAAGAAATTGTGGAGTGGTGTCCCAACATACGATATTTCGAGGAAAGAAAACTTCATGATGAGGGCAACGTTAATGTGGACGATTAATGATTTTCCTGCTTACGGTATGTTGTCTGGCTGGGGAACTCATGGTAAATTGGCATGCCCGCATTGCATGGAGCATTCAAAGGCATTTAGATTACATCATGGGGGCAAAAATTCTTGGTTTGACTCACATCGTAGATTTTTACCAAATGATCACGCATTTAGGAGGAACAAGAATGCATTCAAGAAGGGGAAGTTGACATGGATCCTCCACCACCTATGTTCACACCTACACAAGTTTGGAATAGAGTCAAGACTTATCCTAAAGTAACTGAAGGTGGTGGTGTGCAAAGAATACATGGTTACGGGAAGTGGCATAACTGGACAAAAAGAAGCATCTTTTGGGATCTTCCATACTGGAAAGACAATATATTAAGACATAATCTTGATGTGAGTGTGAGTGGGAAGACAAAGGACAATGAGAAAGCACGAATGGACTTAAGTTTGTATTGTAGGCGAAGAGACTTGGAACTGAAGTCACATCCTAATGGAAAAATGTTCAAGCCAAAAGCAAATTACACACTTGCAATCGAGGAAATTAAACATGTGTGTCAATGGTTAAAAGATCTTAGGATGCCTGATGGATATTCTTCGAACTTGGCTAGATGTGCTGATGTGAACAAGGGAATGGTGTTTGGGATGAAAAGCCATGATTGTCATGTATTCATAGAATGCCTACTTCCCGTAGCATTTAGTTCGTTACCAACTCATGTTCTAAATCCCATTATTGAAGTAAGTCATTTTTTCAAAGATTTGTGTTCTACAACACTAAAAGAGAATGACCTTACTAGGATGGAACAAAACATTCCAATAATTCTTTGTAAATTGGAAAGAATATTTCCCCCGACATTTTTTGATTCTATGGAACATCTCCCTGTCCATCTAGCATATGAAGCCAAACTTGGTGGCCCTGTCCATTATAGGTGGATGTACCCATTTGAAAGGTAATAATAACAGTTATTACTCTTTATTTAATGTCAAGTATAATTATCAATCATAACATATTTCTTTGATTATAGATTCATGGGATATGCCAAACGATCTGTGAAGAATAAGGCTAGGGTAGAAGGATCTATTTGCGCATCTTATTTGCATCGTGAGACAACTCATTTTTGTTCACACTATTTCAACAACTTCATGTTAAGATCACAACATAGTAGAAATGAAGTGGACATTGAAAGTGAAAGGCTTCCATCAATCTTATCTGTCTTTGACCAACCTGGACGTCATTCTGGAAGGGAGATCACTCGTTGGTTAACTGATGAAGAATTGAACTCAGCTCATGTTCATGTTTTGATCAACTGTAATGAAGTTAAATCATACCTTGAGTAAGCCTCATGCACGATATACTTATGGTAAACATTGTTATTCATTCATTAAGTTATCGCTAACCTAATGCATTGACACCTATATTTTGACAGCTCTTTCTTACATTCTAATGAAATTTCCGAATCACATGCTTCGGCTCGTATACATGCAGATTTCCCTTTGTGGTTTAGGATACAAGTATGTATCTACAAAATCTATAATTTAGTTTTTCTTGACTTCTTTAACCATTTCATAAAAAAAATAATGACATTCATATATTTATAGGTTCATAAAGACCCTCTAACTGTGAAGAACCAACACCTAAGAGATTTATCACTTGGTCCTTTAAGGTGTGTAAAAGAATGGCACACATTCTTTGTGAATGGGTACAAATTCCACACTCATGCATGGAGCGAGGGAAAGAAAACAATAAATAGTGGGGTCCATGTAAAAGGTATTACAGAAGGAGGTGAGGATGATTTTTACGGTGTGATTCAACACATGTATGAGGTGGAGTACAATTCTTCGACCTCAGATAAGAAAGTTGTATTATTTTACTGTAATTGGTTTAATCCATCAACAAGAGGTACAAGAGTGGATTCCAAATATGGTATTGTGGATATTCGAATGGATAGAAGATATGTGCCATTTGATCCTTTTATCATTGCACATAATGTTCGACAAGTTTATTATGTACCATATCCAACATCATGCAGAGACAAACGTGGCTGGTGTGTTGCAATCAAAACAAAGCCCAGAGCTTGTATAGATTCTGATGATGTAGAAGTTGAAGTGCCATATCAAGTTGATGAAATGTCACATGTTAATGAAGTGATTGAAGTTGAACAAGTTTCACGATTAAGAGATTTAGAGGCTGAGCTTGAAGAAGTGGACATAAATAATCTATCCTATTTGAACATGAGATAGATGAAGAAACAAATGAATGGGAAGAGGACAATGAGGACGGAGAAAATGAAGACGAATATGGAGATGACTTTGACATCTCTACCTCTGAATAGACTTAGGCAACCAGTGTTAACAAATAATATGTATTGTAGGAACTACTGTGTACTGTTGTTGTTAACATACTGTTTATTGCTCCAGTTAATCTGATGTCATACTCTTGGGTTATGTTTGCTGATGAAATTTTTGCATGTTTATTTGAATTTTTTTTATTAAACTATATTCAATATATTTTTTCTCAATTCATAAACTTATATTACCTTCATTATCATTTCATGCCATATATATCGATGTCATCAGGAGGTTCTGATCAACCATCACCGAGTAACAACAAAAGGGGAAAAAAACCTTATGTGATAAAATTGTTATCACGATTTAACTATCAAAATCCATCATCCAGTCAACCCAATACACCTATTCCTTCTTCAGCTCATGGATCGACCCCACCAGTAGCAAATGTTACCCAATCCACCCCACCAGTAGCAGATGCTATTGCATCAACACCGTCTCCACGTGTTGGTTCTAATGCATCAACCCTAAACCCAGATATTACACCATCTCCATATACAAATCTAGGAGGAACGCATTCAAATTTTGCAGGCAATAACTTAGAGGACGAGGTCCTCTCAGCTGGTGATCGCCCTCTGATTCAGCCTATTGGGGGAGGGTAAGAATATAATAAATTTCAATTTATATAATTTACTATTATTCTTATACTTTGTTTTGGTATTTAGGTTTTATCCATCAAAAATTGCATCCAAGGCCATCACTGCCACCATTAAGCAACAATTTAGTGAGCCATGGCTAACATGGGGGGCAATCCCAAAGGCTGACCGAGATATATTTTTTCAACGTTTTAAGGTACTTGTTTTTATTCCTTTAAAAAATGCTTATAATTTACAATTTGGATTGATGATTGTTGTTTTGCAGAGGAAGGTCACATGGAGGGTTGAAGATGAGGACAAAGTTAACAAAAATTTCCATACGAAGGCTTCTCACAGTCTTTCACAAATGTTTAAAGTGGCTCGCCAAGAAGGAAAACGACCAGAATGGATTGGGAATAATGTTTGGAACAACCTCTTGGAACAGTGGAACATGCCTCTGTATCGATCCAAATGCAATACAACTAAAAAAAATCGTTTGTCTGAAAAAGGTGGATGTCTGCACACCGGAGGATCCATTAGCGTGCATGAACACGCTATTCGTTTGGTATGACTTCCATATAAAATTTTGTACTAATTTATGATTAATTATTACCGCCTTAATTTATAAAATGTTTTCTTTATAGACACAGGAGCTTGGCCGCACGGTCCATGTTGATGAAGTGTTTCAAAAAACACATACGGAAGAGCACTGGAGATTTTGTAGATGATAGATCGAGACAAACACATGTTAGTTTTTTTATCAAAACTTTTTTAATTTTTTTTTCATGTACATTAATTACTATGATAACAAATATTTTTCATTTTAATAGGAAGATTTTCAAAGTAGATTTTCTCGAGCAGTCTCTGAGTCACAATCTACGGCTGCCTCAATAACTACTCCATTAGATGTTGCTGAGAAGGAAAGATTAAGAAACAGTTGTTGGTTACAATCTACAGGTGGAAGGTACAAGGGACGAGTATATGGGGTTGGACATGTCGATGATCACAAAGACTGTATTGATCGCTACCTAAAAGAAACACAAGCATCTTCTAGTAATAACAAAGCTGATGCAGGAGAAATTGTTGAACTTAAGCAGCAGATTCAAGACATGAATGCTCAATTTCAATCCTTCCAAAATTTTATGCTGCAATATCTACCACCTGAAGCAGTAGCAGCGGCACAAAATATTTTTCAACAGCCAAATATCCCGCAACCAACTCAACAAAATCAAATACAAGACAATGATGAAGTACAACATCATAGTAATCATAATGAACATGATAGTAATCATGAAGAACAACAAAATTCACCTGGTCAAGATTATAATAATTATTAGCTTCTTTAAAACTTTTGTAATGATTTGAATTTTCTTTTATTAGATGCTTTTTTATGTTTTAATGAAAAATACATTTGGATATTTTGAACATTTAGAAATAGGATTGTATTTATGAACAGGTCTGAATGTTGATGGATATTGGATATTTTGAACATTCGGAAATATTTATGGGCAATTCTGAATGTTTGATTGATATTGCTTTTGAATGAATTCTGAAAACTGGAATTGCTTCTGATAATGCAGGTTCTGAACAAATTTTCAGTGCTTTCAATTACATGAAATACTGACCCCTATTACATACGGATTTATCCGTATGTAATCTCCTCCCCTGTTACATACGGATTTATCCGTATGTAATTACATACGGATTTGAAATCTGTATGTAACAGTTACCTACGACGGTTTTACATACGGATTTTCGTCCATATGTAATCCGTATGTAATCATGTTTTACATACGGATTTCTTGCATTACATACAGATTTTGACTGTATGTAAATGCAGTTTTTCTTGTAGTGAATTAAGACATGTATTCCATCGATTATGAAACTTCCAAAGAACATTTGACCTAGTAGTAAACACAACACAAACCAAAGCTGAATCGCATTCCAGTCAGACATTAGTAAGCCCCATCTTTTGAACTTCCTCCACAACATGTATAACCCCATAAAACTCAGCAACCAGAGTAGTCTGAAGTTCAAGAAACGTAAAAAAAGCTCAAATAAATTCCTCCATACTCCCAAGAAAAATATCTCCACAAGTAGCAAGACCAGGATATGCCCTAGCAACCCCATCAATGTTAATTTTAACCCAACTTGGTGAAGGAAACTCCCATCTAACAGGAAGAGGACGTAGAATTTTACCAGTACGAGTGTTAATACCAAAAGACTTGAGCACATTGAAATCGAACATACCATTCTTCATTGAAACTTTAAACGAATTATCCACTAGACAAGTTAAATCTTTAATAACCAAAATAACTTTAGAAACCTCAATCTTATCATGAAAACGAGCATAATTCCTCATACGTCATATCATCCAAATAGAAAAAGTTATCACCGCTAGCTTAATCAATTTAACCAACGGACTACCATCACTCTTAATAAAAGAAAGAAGATCATCCTTATTAGAGAAATGATAAGCAGGAAAAATGTGTCAAACCCAACTCCAAATACACAAAGCATTAACACATTCAAAAAAATAAATGTTGAATAAATTCCTCATATTTTTCACAAAGCATACACATAGAACAAATATGCAGACCTTTATTTTGAATATGTTGATATGTAGGAAGCCGCCCATGAAAAACTGTTCAAAGGACAGGAGTTTTGGAAGACCGAATATATGAAGACCAAATAAATTTACCCCAACCACAGAAAACCCCTGAATCAAAGAAAAAAGTCATAACCGACTTTTTTACAATTTTTTTTTACAAACAAATTGAACTGTCTAGTTAGTAGTATTTAAAAAATGTCAAAAAACTTTTAAGAACTTTCACACTTCTGAATCATTCAGCCATTCGAATAACGACTATAAGATTAGAGATAAATCCAATCAAAAGAACTTATTAGATTCAAAACTTGATATGTAAAGATAGTAAGGCCCAATGCAAATTCTAGTAAAACTTAAAATAAAACTCAAAATTATGAATTATGTGACTAATATAAGATTTGAACTTAGTAAACAAAATTTTTTAAATAGTAAAAATTCAACAAGACTAATGAAATCCAATACTTTGTAGTATAAATAGAAAGATCGATAAAGAGATAAGTAGAGTGTTTTAAGGGAGATATTACATAATATATGTTCTTACTTTATCATAGGAAAATCTTGCCGACAAAATATGAAGCCGTGAATATTGAAAGAGAGGAAACTACAAGAAACCAGCTGGAGAAAAGTACAAATGAAGAAAGGAATGAAGACCTAAAAGATTGGTTGGAATTATCTTAATGAAAGTCGGGTAAGAAAAGAAACTATCAACATAAAGTTAAGTTATACACATTTTTTTTTCATATCTTTGAGGTTAATTTTTATTTTTAACATGTTGAAATAGTTTTAATGATCCGTATTTATGAATTGTGTGACTCATTAATTGATGTATTTTACTTTTATGGTTTTTTGTTTTGTTTTTATATTCATATTTTCGCTGCAAATATAAAAAAAATAGTCGGATTAATTGCAAAAAAATATTTTTCCTATTTACATTTCATTTACACTACAAGTTTAAATAGATAGGAAGCGAATGAAAATTAAAAACAATATTAAAAAGAAGTTTAAATTGAATGTGTGTGATTTTAGAACCGTGCTAATGTAGGGTTGGTTATATCACTATTTCTGGACTTGTGGGCCTAACCTTCTGCGTTAATATGTAAACCTCGGATAATTAGTGAAAAATTTATATTTTAACCCTCAAAAACAGAAAAAATTAATTTAACTACATATTTCAATAATATTAAAATTAGTACTTTAAGTTGATTTTTTTTAAAGTTAATTAAATGTTAAATTATTAAGCAGTTATTTCTTTTATGTCTAATCTCCCTACTTAGTTTTAACAGGGAGAATATTAAAAAAAAAATTGCAACTGAAATTTTTGTATAGTAAGTTTGTTTTCCAACATACAAGATGAGTAGTAACAATGAATAAATTTTTTTATAATTATTTATTGTATTGCCTGTTTTATATTTATGAATATAAATTATCTTATTTATTTTATTATTTGCAATTTTTTAACGACTTCTTTAATATATAAATATATATGAAATGTTTTATGTTTTTTATTCTTTCACTATAAACTTTATTAATAATTTTTATTTTTAAAATTATATTTTATTATAAAGAAATGGATACACAAATGCTTCCAGTAGTATATATAAAGAGGATAGGTTGTGTTTATATATCTATTTTATTCATGTAATTACTATTATTTTTTTTAAGAACTTTTTTTTTACATTTTCTGAATTTTACGTCTTTTAGTAGCATATAATGAATCACCTAATAATTATTACGTAATTATTATGATATGTTTTTTTTTAAATACATAGGTTCAGAGTTTCTAATAATATAATAATATATAATGAGGTTTGTTTTTATAATTATCAATTTTACCTTTAAAAAAGTAATAACTAGTTTAATATATAACTTAATATTTTTTTTTAATTTTATCTTAAGAAAAATATCAGTTATTATTAATTCAATAATTTCTCTTATCAGTTTAATTATTTTTCTTTTTCTTAAAATAATCATTTATAACATTTGTTTTAAATAATGCTTTTCAAATTTCACTTCCATTCTCTTCCTTAGTTATAATATAATATACTCTCTCATTCTCATTTCTCTTTATAAGTTTTGGTTAATCTATGCAAAAATATTTATTTATTGAACTTAATTTTTTTTAAATTTTTTTCAAATTCTTCCATCTTTTTTTATATGTACTGTGTATTTATATATATATATATATATATTAAAATATTACAATATAAATTTATATTAATATTTAAAAAATTGGATACATGGATAAAATTAAAAAATATAGCCAGAAGTATGTTTTTCCGCTAGTAATATATAAAGGAAATAAGTTGTTAAGTTAAATAAAAGGAAAGGAATATCTAATTTTTTTTTTTTTACAAGTATATAATCTATAGAAAGAGTGAATCTGAAAACTGGAAAGAGAGAAGTGTCATGTTGTGATAACACAGCTTATATCACATCATGGATAATCCAAGTCAACATATTTTCTGTGTTAGTGCTACAACCTGAGATTAGACTTCTTTAATCTCTATGAACTGTGACAGAACCACACATTGAGACCAAACATAAGAAAATGCAAGAATTTTTAAAGTTTCTTCACAGAAAATTCATATGCATGTACCAGAAATAAGGAAATAGAAAGAAAGTGTTTAATTTTCATTGAGATAATATCGGCAGGACTTATTCTACTCTAATTATTGTTTGTATCTTTGAAATTTCATCACAGTTTTATTATTAAATTTTTTAGAAAAATATATTTAAATTATTTTTAATAAATAATATGAGATTATTAAACAAATTGCATTAAACAAATTATTGTGGAAAAATTAGGTTTAGGGTTATTCATATTTTTCGTGAAGAGAATGCGTGTGCTGATAAGTTGACTAATTTATGATTTATTCATTGGTATAATAAGTTTCCATCTAATCTGTTCTTAAAATCCTTTAAAATATGTATAATCTATCTATGTATCGTTTTTGTTAACATATGAATTTTGGTCTAGTTTTCATATTTTTTTTATTTTTTTAATAATATTTTTTTTATGATGTAAATAATTGTTGTTACTTAAAATGTCAATATATCTGAAATGTCCGATAACATATTGATACCTAATATGAAAGATTTTTATAAAAAAAAAACAAATTGCATTAAACAAGATAAACCTATGTTTGCAACCATTCCTTTTTTGCATCCGTCCTGTGTATAGGTGTATGTCGTGATGAATGCAAGTATCTGATTCTAGCTGTTCTTTCCGTTCAAAAAAGGGTGCCCAAATGTTGAGTCATACACACTACAAACGTGATTCACCCAAAACACACAAAAGTTAGTTCAATAATGGCGTGGCGGGAAATTTTCTTTATCGTGGTGGAGAACAAACAAACATTATGCTAATTCGAACATTTATTCAATAATTTAGGTTTAGACATGGGTTATTAAAATCTCATATAATTTATAACTGTAAAGGTTAGGTTTCCTTGCATAAACTTTTTTAACAATTTTTTTAATGAAATAATATTACTTATTAATAATTTGTTTATATTTATATAGATTTATTTTAAAAAGCATAAGAAAAAAAGATAATCACTCCAAGTTTGCTTATAAGAAAAAAACACTTTTCTGTATGCGTGTTTCTTTTTATAACTAGTTTTTTTTAATTAATATAAAAATATTCGTAACACTTTATAATTGAAAAGTTTATTATATTCTACATGTTTTTTAAGTTACATATGTTTAATTTAATTAATATTTATGTATTTATTTTTCATCGTTATTACAGTAAATACACGCCACTTCTAAAATTCTTTAAGACATCCAAAATACATCTTTCTCCATCATGTTAGAGAAAAAAAATGATAATTTTATATTTTAAAAGAACTAAAAATATAAACTCAAGTTTTAAAGAATGCAAATATTTTTTATCCAATAAAAAATTATTTCATTCTATATAAACTAAAAAAATATTTAAACTTTGATATCAATATTAATATAAATTTAATATTTTATTTGTTATATAATGAAAAAAAATTATTTAAATTAACGTGAGTAAGGAATTTGGATATATATTGTAGGTAAGTTATACACATATATTGAATTTTCTACCTAATAAGTATCGGTACATGCATATATATATATATATATATAAGTATATATTAGCTCTTCAGCTTTGTTAGGTTTACCTAACAAGTATCAATCCATATGATATATTAAAATATGTTTTTTGCTTTTTAATAATTTGCTTGAATGTTTCATTTATTAGATTATTCCATGTTCTTCTATCGTTTTCATTTACTAAACCCTATAGTGTGCGTCTATATATATAAATAAATAAATAGTTAAACAATTATATATGTCCGATTTGAGATAGAAAAATGTTTCAAAGAATCAAAATCCCAAAAACAAATATTAAATTATTTTATGGAATGCGAAGTAGATTTTTTTTTTAATTTTAGTTGAAACACAATATTTTGCTACGTATAAGCAGAGGAAAATTGATGAAAAAATTTAATTGTAAAATTGAAGAAATAATTTCTGGCTCTTATTGTAATGAATATAATAAACCAGAAAATTGAGAAAAATACTAGAGAACTGTTTTAAAATTGTAATAAAAAATTCCTGCAGATTTTATTCATTGATTTTGTTTAGTTGTTATACTTTTATAAATACTAAAGAGACTTAGTTAGTACTTGAAACTAGAACTCACAGTAACAATTGTCGCTTGTGTCGGTTGATTTTTTCGTATTCGTTTTCTCGTGTAAGGTCGTTCCTCATTTGTTCTTCTTGTGCTTCTTAGAACTTCAACTCTTCATGTCTTTAACTCCTTCGTGTTTGGTCAGCAGTTAACCTAGGCCTGCAGAAAGTTCTCCAACGATCAAATAAGTACTCTATATTGATAGTGTATGAAGTAAATTGATAAAAACGTATCTTACTGTCTTGCATAGAAGACTTATTTATAGTGTTTGGTAGTTGACTATTTGATTCATAAGTCGTATTGTATCTTCAATCAATAAATCAATATTGCTGATTTATCTTATAGCTTCCAGATTTAGTAGAGTGCAACTTGGATTTATAAGAAAGTTACCTAGATTTGTATGATGCCACCATACTTATAATTTATCTTTTATTTACTTTTTAACGTAATTAATCATCCTATCGATAGTTACTTAGTAGATATTTTATTTTTTTAATGGAATGAAACATATTTATGAACTTATGAATTTATGAATGATGAGCATCATATGTGACGGATCATATGTGACGGGTGTGTTTAGGATTATTAGATTTGGAGACAAGTCATATGAAAAACAAATATAAATGTTTATAAAGATTGATGGATAACAACTTTATTATAAATGTGTATCCATATAATGTAATTTGTTTGAATCTTTTGCTGATGAATGAAAAACATTTAAACAAATTGGTTAATCACAAGACGTTTGTTTTAATACAACTGGTTAAAGTGAACATTTTTCAAGGTAACTATTGAAACATATATAATTTAAAAATATTTATGGCCTGTTAAAATTAAAAAAAAAAACAATATATTAATCGATAAAAAATTAAGCTTAATACTATCTACTTAAAATTGTGAACAAAGTTTGAAAAAAAATATTTTTAAGAAATTATTTTTTATAATATAATTTACTTAATTTTTAAAATAAATAATTGAAATAAATATTAAAATAATAATAAATATGAATATTTTATTTTAATAACATATTGAAAAAAATTATTTTATTTAATATTAAAATTTTAATTAATTTATTATTATTTTAAAATATAACTTTTATATATTAAAATTTATAATAATTTATTTATTTTAATTTAAAATTTATTTTAATTTTTTTTTACATTTTTAAAATTATCTTTTACACTAGGTTTTTATCAACTGATAAAAGTTATAATTTCAATTAAACCAATCATATCACTCACAAACTTTCATAAATTTTTACTTTCATAAATCCCTTGTATTTCAGTTTCTCACTTCTTCCACTCCTTCAGACTTCAACACTTTCACTCCTTAGCTCCTGAATGCTCGGTCGGGAGTAAGCCTATATCGAAGGTTCTCTAACGATCACGAAAGTATTATGTATTGAAAGTGTAGGATATCAAAATTGATAAAAGTGTATCTTACTCCATTGTAGAAGGCTTATTTGTAGTGTTTAGTAATGAGCTATTTGGTTGATGGGCCATATATCTTTAATAAATCAGTGTTAGCTGATTTCTCGTGGTGTCATTCGAATTTGTAGGAAGGTATATTTGGAGCATATCTTCAGTAAATCAGTGTTAGCTGATTTCTCAGGGTGTCACCCGGATTTGGCAGGGTGTGGCCCGGATTTATAGGATGTTTCCTTACTTGTCATTTATTGTCAATTTGTTCCTTAATGTGGTTGATCACCCGGTCGGTCGGTCAATCGAGACCGAGTGATGTGGCTCACTCGGTCTGGACCGGTATACTTGCCCCCTAGACTCGATGAAGGTTATTTTAGAAGAGTCTAAGACTATTGGGTACTTCGAGGTATGAAGTGACTTTGACGTATTAAATGATGTGTAGAGATAGGACGTAGGTCAGTCAACGCATTGTTCGAGTTTTTCACTTTTTGATCGAAGAGATCTAACGGTCTATCAGACTGTGTCGTTTTGAGTTTGAATGTTGTAAACCCTTGGATTGAAAGAAATCTAACAATGTCAAAGGAGACACTGTTTCGTTCCTTCCTTTTCAAAAGTTTATAAATAGGAGTCCTTTTCGAACTTTGCTATGTTTGCATCTTCTTGCTCTGAATATGAGCTTTAAAAAGTTGTCTTAGTGCCAACCTTTTTTGTTCGAATGCTTCAGGTTACTCTTCACCTTTGTTCTTTGCATTTGTTCCTCAATAGGTTAGTAATGGCTTTTTCTTTTGGGTCTTTTCACATTCCTTCTTGTTCTTCTTCACCAGAACGAACACATTCTAATCCTAACGAGGTGAAGGATGTGGGTTGTTCTAGCCAGGCGGTTGACCTTGCTAGCTGACCCCTTCACTATCCTAGTTATGAGTGGGTTGACCCACGCATCCTTCATATACGTACCTATTTTAACGGTTTGTCTACTTTAGATGAGTTTCTTTATAATGTTTCTATGTTAATTTCGGACTGCCCATCAGACGTGGTTGCAATCGATACTTGTAATTACACTGATCGAGTCTGTCACAATCGGGAAAATGATCCTCAAGACTTTTTCTTTGCATGCACTTTCCTTTTTAACGATTTACATGTAACTCTTTCTTTTGATGAATTTACAATGGAGTCTTTAGGATCCTCAACGTTGCTTCTACCCAGTTACATCCAAATTCGTGGGTGGCCCTTTAGGCTAATTTGTGATGTCTTTCGGTTGAGGTCGTCCCCACAATCTTTATTGTTTTATTATAATTCTTGGTTAACCCATCCCGTGGGTTGACTTTCTTTGTCGAGTTGTCCGAACAACATTCTTTTTTGCTCCCTATACTTCATCCTATAAGAATTTCAAAGAGAGGTATTTTGGTTCTGATGGGAATCATAAATTTCCTTTTCATTGGACTCAGTCACCCACTCGTTACAAATCATGATCGAGATCATCCATGACCCCTCAAGAAAAGGAGGTATTTTGGGTATTCAACCTGATTTCAATAGGCTCCCCACTCAAAAAATATTGGTGGTATACAAATCAACCTACAGTTGGTAGACTTTGTTGATACTAAATGTTTAAGTTGTAGGTGCTTTTATTCAATTTGTTGATTATGTGTTCAGTTTTTGGTTAACTTGTAGGAATTATGGCTCAAACTGATCGGGCCACCTTCAAGTGGTGACGAGTGGAGACACCAATTGTACTTGTATACACAAAGTGGGCCTAAATAGTACCTGAAATTGTCTGTCACTATTGTTGTCGGTGTCGGTCGTTCGGTCGTGTTCCATTGTATTCTAGTTCTTTCACTCCTTCAAACTTCAACACTTCTACTTCTTAGCTCTTGAGTGCTCGGTTGGGAGTAAATTTGTAAAAGGTTCTTCGACGATCAAGTAAGTATTCTCTATTGAAAGTGTAGGATATCAAAACTGATAAGAGCGCACCTTACTCCATTGTAGAAGACTTGTTTATAGTAATTGGTAATGAACTATTTTCTTGAGGGGTCATATCTAACGCATATCTTCAATAAATCACTGTTAGCTGATTTCTCGGAATGTCATCTGAATTTCTAGGAAGGTATACTTGAAGCATATCCTTAGTAAATCAATGTTAACTGATTTTTCGGAGTGTCACCCGAAGTTGGCGGGGTGCCACTTGAATTTATATGGATGTTTCCTTACTTGTCATTTATAATCAATTTGCTCTTTAATGTGGTTGATTGCTCGGTCGAAAAATCGAAATCGAATGACATGACCTACTCGATCCCGACTAGTACAAATAGTGTCATAACCGTTAATTAAAATTTGTAAAAAAAAATACACATAATATATAAATTTTAAGTCTTTAAAAATAATTTTCAATTAATAATTCTAAGGATCCCTTTAAGTATACCCTGAACCTGAAGTATCCTTTAATTTATTTAATTTTTTGCTAAAAAAAAAAATAATTCTAAGGATCTTTGTTCATAACTTAAGGATTGAATTTGAAAGCCAATAAATAAAAAATTTATCGAGCCAACATACAACGGTGGATGTTTAATCACAGAAAGCAAATTTGAATCACGATGATAAACAATTTTAAAAGATGACAGTTGCACATTTTTTTTTCATTCAAAGTTGAAAAAATTAGTATTATTTAATACAGAAAGTAATGGATAAACAATTTTAAAAGATGACAGTTCCACATTTTTTTTATTCAAAGTTGTAAAATTAGTATTAATGCAGGAAGTAGGTTTGAACAGCCATAACGTACGTTGAAAAAGTGTATATATATATTAGATATATTAAAAAAATGTTACTTTAAAAGCTGTTCATATGATATAATTACATAATTATAATCTGATACTGATTATATTTAATTATAATCAGTTTGCATTAATATAATTATTAAATTTATTTTACAATATGCTCTCCTATGTATATCATTAAAATCATAAATAACTTTCACTGACTAAGAATATTTGAATTTTAAATAATAAAAACTATCTTTGTGGTAAAAGTAAAGTTGAGAGGCAGGTCCAGAACATGAACTCCTGACTATAAAAAGGGGTAGCAGCAATCCATAAGGAGGAATCAAGCTACTGTTGTGAGAAATCTCCTTTGAAAAAATCACAATGGCAAACTTGAAAGCAGTGATTCTATGTTTGTTTCTCGAAGCCATCGTTGTTATGAATACAATACCAGGAAACGAGTGCAGAAGCTTCCATCCAAACGATGAAAGTCTGATAGAGAGCACTTGCAAGAAGACCCCCAACTACAATCTTTGCCTTCAATATCTCAAGGCAAGCCCTGGAAGCTCCACTGCTGATGTCAGAGGGCTGGCTCTTATCATGGTAAACGTGATCAAAGCCAAAGCATATGATACCTTGAAAATAATCCATGACTTGCAAAAGAAGGGAGGAGGACCTAAGCAGCAAGAAGCCCTCAGTTCTTGTGCTAGTAAATACAACACAGTGTTGGTAGCTGATGTTGCACAAGCCACTGAGGCTCTGCTGAAAGGGAACCCCAAGTTTGCTGAAAATGGGGCTAATGATGCTGCCAATGAGGCTACCTATTGTGAGAGTGACTTCTCTGGGAATTCTCCACTCACAAAACAGAACAATGCTATGCACGATGTTGCTGCTGTTACAGCTGCCATTGTTAGATTGCTGCTCTAGATTATCCACTTCCTGAAACCTTTGACCAATTGTTAGAGATGTCTTGGAACCTTGGTCTTACCTGTTATGTAATGCTGCTATCTATTTTAAAGCCCTCATAATAACTCATATGTAATAACATCCAAGTCTCTCCAGATTCTCACAAGTTTCCCAAACACTTGAAGTGTATAATAATCAAATACATTATCATAATTATCTTACAAACAATTATTCTCACATTCCACACATCAGATTATAATAGAGATAAACACTTACATTGATCTATGAGAAGCCTGGGAGCAGTTTCTTTTTATCTTCATTTCTCAATCTATCTCTCCTTTCTTTTTATGGTTAAGCGTGTACAACTTCCTTTGCAGAAACAAAACTTGTTTCTATTCTTTTTCAATCTCCATCCGATTAGGTTTTCATTAGGTATCATAATATTATATATAACTTTTCACATTAACTAATGGGTCTTTTATTTTTTTAAATCATATTCAGTCCTAAAGTCCAAAATCTATTTCATATGAGTCATATTATAAAATTAATTTACACAATTTTCTAACATTCTTCCACTCATATGAGCTATAATACTTTCATGATTTAATAATTACATAAACCATAATGGGCATTGAAAGACCTTACGTAAATTTGTTCTATCATCCAATCAAAATCAAGAATACAAAACTAATAATAGTCATGACGGTTACATGTCATTTAATCAACACATTTCCTTCCATGTACTATTATATCATCATTACTTTCTAATATGACTTTATAAACATAACGTCATCCTCATCAACAATAACATAATTTGTTTTCCAAACTATAATTTACATGCATATACATAAAGTAGAAAACATAGATTTCAGAAACTTTTATACATCAATGAGCTTAGAGTTTCAAATAAGAATTAATAACAACATTCATCATTCATTAGTAGACATAATGCCCATATTCTCGACATCACTAGTAAATTTTTTGGGCGGTAACCCTTTTTGTTAATGGGTCAACAATCATGAGATCAGTGCTAGTATGTCCGACAATCTATGTTTCTGAACTTCCTCTTTAACGACAAAGTATTTCAATTCAATATGCTTAGCACCTTTTGAATACTTGTTGTTTTTAGAAACGAAGACAACTGTGAAATTATCACAATCAATTCTCACCGGCTTGACAATACTGTCAACAATTCCAAGTCATGAAATAAAAATCCGACACCAATTACCCTGAACTATGGCCTTAAAGCATGCCACAAATTTAGCCTCCATGGTGGGTGCATCAATGACTGACTGCTTCAAACTCTTGCATGAAATCGCTCCTCCGACAAAAAAATACTCACAAGCAAATGTGGACTTTCTTGTATCCATACAACCAGCAAAATCTGAATTTGTATATCCAATCACCTCAAGATGATCAGATTTCCTATACTTAAGCATGTGATTTTTTTGTCCCTTGTGATATATTCATATATTCTTTCCGAGACAAGCCTAAGAGTCCCTGTGATCTATCACATAATATTTCTATTCCTATCACATAGTATGTCTCGCCCATATATTTCATTTTAGAGAGAAACTTCTTAGTCTCGCTTAATAGACCAAGATCATTAGTTGCAAGCAAGATATCATCAACATATAGAATCAAAATTATAAACTTGCTCCCATTGACCTTCAGATATATACACTGATCAACAATGTTTTCCTTATATTCAAAGCACATAATAATATCATTGAACTTAAGATACCATTGTCTAGAATCTTGTTTAAGCCCATATATTGATTTCTTAAGTTTACACACCATGTGTTCCTTTCCTTCTTCAATAATCCCCACTGCTTGGTCCATATAAACATCCTCTTCTAAATTCTCATTCAAAAAGGCAGTTTTAACATTCATCTGATGTAACTTAAGATCATAATGAGTTACTAATGTCATGATAACTGTAAAGGAATCTTTCTTAGAAACAGGTGAAAATGTTTCCTTATAATTAATGTCATCCTTTTGAGTAAAACCTTTGGCAACAAGTCAGGCCTTATAACATTCGATATTGCAATGAGAGTCACGTTTAGTCTTAAAACCTCATTTAGACCCAACTCTCTTACATCCTTCTAGCAATTCCATAAAGTCCCATACATCATTATGTGCCAATGATTTAAGCTCATCTTTCATGGCATCCAACCACTTATTAGAATTATCACCATTGTTTGCTTCTGAAAATGAAACTGGCTCATTATCAATGTCTAAGTCTTTTTCTGACTCTTGTAGATAAACCACATAATCATTCGAAATAGCAGACTTTCTTTCTCATTGAGATCTTCTTAATACTATTCCTTGTGGTTGTTCTACTACAGGTTCGTTGTTAACCTCGTGATCATTAATTTCTTGTTCTTCTTCATCATTGAGTGGTTCAACAAGATTAGGAACAACAATACTTGAAGTAGAGGTACTAGTTAAAGGAACTTGTACTCTAACTTCCTTAATCTCCACATTTTGTGAAGCTTCACTCCCACTAGTTTCACAATTTTCAATGAACCGTGCATTTCCAGTTTCAACAATTCTTGTACTATGGGTAGGATAGTAAAACATATACCCTTTTGATTTTGTTGGATAACCAATGAAATATCCACTAGTTTTTCTTGCATCCAATTTCTTTTCTCGCGGAATATATATTCTAATTTCTACTTGACATACCTAAACATGCAGGTGTCTTAAATTGTGTTTCGTACTTGTCCACAATTCAAAATGTGTCTTTTGAACGACCTTACTAGGAATCTTGTTCAACAGATACATGGCAGTTTTTAAAGCATACATCTATAATGATATAGGTAAAGATGAATTATTTAATATGCTCCTAACCTTATTCATTAAGGTTCGATTATGCCTTTTTGACACACCATTTTGTTGAGGTATACCTAGCATTGTTTATTGAGCACAAATACCACGTTTCTCAAGGAACTTAGCAAATGGACCAGGGTGTTGTCTATTTTCATCATATTTTCTATAATATTCACCACCTCTAATTTACCTAACAATTTTCACCTTTCTTTATAATTGTCTTTCCACTTCATTTATATAAACTTCCAAGACATTCATTGCTTTAGATTTTATATGTTGTAAATAAACATAACCATAGCGTGAAAAATCATCAATAAAGGTGATAAAATACCTTTCTTTATTGAAAGAATTTACATCAAAAGGTCCACATATATCAATGTCTATAATTTCAAGAAGTTGAGTGCTTCTTGTGGCTCCCTTCTTTATGTTTTGTTTGTTTGCCTTTAATACAATCTACACATACATTCAGATCCGTAAAATCTAAATTTGGAAATATTTTATTCTTTACTAATCTTTTCATCCTTTATTTGGACATATGTCTCAAACGTTTATGCCACAAGAAAGTAGAACATTCATTCATTAAACTACGTTTAGTGCCAACATTATGATGCGAGGTCAGAAGAGTTTCAACATATATGTTCCTACTAGGGAGATGGGACCTAGAGAACTATTGAAGTCTTCCTCTCCTTCCTTCGGTCGGGCAGGTGGCTGGGTGATGAACTGGGATTCTTCTCGTCCTCCTGCTTATCCTTCGGCACTCGGGACTCGGTCGTCGGGTGAACACCGGATGGTGGGGGTACCTGCGAAGGCACTCCGACCCTCAAGTCAGTAAAGCGGGTGGTTAGCTCTCAGGTAGGTGAACAGTAATAATGACATACCTTACTCCTTGAAATGCGTGCTATTTATATTATTCTAGTGGGCCTACCTTGTTGGGCCCATTTATCGAGGTGGATACCGCTTAGGGTTGCATTACCTAATTCTTGATGATGGATTAGCTTCACTGATCTCGGTTTGAGCGTTAATTGTAATGGGGTTCGGCCATCGGCCAAATTCTCATGATGAGGGCCGGCCATCGGCCAAATACCCGTGGCCTTCGGCCGTCTCAGTTGAGTCTTCAACGGTCTCGGTCTCTCGGCCAAGTCTCCAAAAGGTCTCGGCCTCTCGGTCTCTCGGCCAAGTCTTCAAGGGGTCTCGGCCTTTCGGTCCCTCGGCCAGGTTGACTGGGCATCGGGCAGCCAGGTGGGTCCCAGTCTCGCCCAGTACCGGTACACTTGCCCCCCAGGCTCAAGGGCAGATGTGTCAGATATGTCCGATGAGTCTTTTGATAATGGGAGTCGGTTGGCCTCCCTTGGACGTGCGGTCGTTTCGTTTTTCGAGGTGTGACTTGACTTAGGCGGCGTGACGTGATTGGCATTAATGAGGGGTTTTTCGGGCGGGAAATGTTGTGAACCGTTGGATCTAAGAGATCTAACGGTTCAGGTTGATTCGTCGTTTCGAATTCCGAGGCCCATGGGCCTTATAAATAGAGGTCTACTAGTGACGAGGTCCCTCTACTTTGTGTTCTTGTAAGTTTTTCTGGAAGTCGAGTAATCTTTCATCCACTGCTGAGAGTTGAGTGACCGTTCAGCTGTCTTCCCTCGCCCAGCTTATTCTGTCAGCTAAGGTTAGTTATGTGTTGTGAGCCTAGTTCTTCCCCCCCTCCCTCGGGTGACCCGGCCTCTCCCGTCGGTTATTCCTCTGTGAGGGAGTCTTCTGAGTCGTCATCCTCTTCTTCTCCTTCCTCTTCGTCATTCACCACCGACCCTGTTTCGGTTGGGGTGGCCGATGCTCTACCCTCGGTGGAGGTCGTGAGGGAGGATGCCCCGGCCAACGCTGTTGACCGATCGGGCTCTCCCCCCATGGCCGTTCCCTTAGGGGATTTTAGCTGGGTGGATCCTAGGGTGATGGAGATGTCGTCTACCTATGGGACCGAGGAGTCTGTGGCGAAATTTTTGCGCAGGCAACCGGTTTTAAAGGCAGAGGAGTATTCTTCCCACTTTAGCATTCTACCTTGTGGGGTGGACAAGAGAGTGTGTATGGGGCGGCCCGGTTCCGGCCCCCCTTTCTTTTATATGTATACTTGCTTTTTTGTCGACCTTTTTGTTTCCCTTCCTTTTGATGAGTTTACGATGGGCGTCCTTCGGACGCTCAACGTTGCTCCCACCCAGGTTCACCCAAATACCTGGGCGTCCCTTCAAGCCTTCCGCTTGTTGTGTGACGTCATGCGTCTTCACCCCACGCCCTCATGTTTTCTTTCTTACTATAACTCCCATCCTGCGAAAAAGGCTGCCTGGCATTCGCTGGCCGGCCGGCCTGGTAGTGTTCTTTTTGATCTCTTCGCCCTTTCTTATAAACGTTTTAAAGAGAGATTTGTGAAGGTCGTGATCCGGCCTGAGGCGACTTCTCTCTTTTTTGACTCGACCGGGCGGTCGAGATTCCCCCTTTATTGGACCCAGGAGCCTTGCGATTTTAAGGAGTGGCTGAGGCCGACGGAGGGTGAGGACGAGCTGGGTGTCCTTGCCCTTTTTGACGCCCTCCCGAGGAGGCTTCCGTGCCGGGGGTTGATTGGTGCGTATGCCAAGTCTGCGCGCTGGGCGGCCGTGAGGGGTATGTGTCCTGGTTTGCCTTAGTTGGTCTGTCGGCCGGTCTATTTGTTTTGCCTTATTTTTAACTCTGTTTTGTTTTGCAGAGATCATGGTTAGCGAACGACCGAGCGCCGTTAGCGTACTCGACAAGCATCGGCAGAAGGCGGCCGAGCGTAGGGGACGTCGGTGCTTGGAAGTGATACCGTCACCGAGTGACGAGGGGGCGGCCAGCCCATCTCGCAAGTCTAAGGGGTCGGCTGACCCCACCCACAAGTCCAAGAAACGTCCGAGGGGCGCTAGCAACATTGCCACCACCACCCGGTCACCTGGGTCCATGCCGACGCCTCCTCCTTCCCGACGGGTGCCAGCTGAGACGGTGTCGGGCTCTCCTGGGGCCATGGTGCAAACGGGGGCCGGTCCATCTGTGGCTGATGCCCGGGCGGCCACGCCCTTTGATATCTTGGGGGCTGGGTATCGGTTCTCCCGGAGGGTTCGCGTTGCGCTTCCAGATGAGGCTCGGGACCCCCTACGCGACGTCTCTCCCTCGGAACTCCTCAGGAGCGGCTTCAAATTGATGTGCCGCTCGGTTGTCCTTGTCCAGAGCGGGCTTCAAGGTCGGGATCGTCAGGCCGAGGTCGTGTCATCCTTGGAGCATAAACTCTCTGAGGCTACCGAGGCCTTGGAGCAGTCCCTCTCCGTGAACACCAATCTGTCGGCCTTGGTTGCTACAGAGGCGGCCGAGAAGGAGCTAACGCAGAGGGAGGCGGCCGAGGCAATGCGTCAGCTGGAGGCTGAGAAGTTGAGGGCGGCTGCCGAGATCGCCAATCTGAAGAAGTTGGTTGAAGAGAAGAGTGAGCAGCTCTCTGCCTCGGCCACTGAGATGGCCGCCCTTCAACTCTCAAAGGAGCAAGCCGAGGCCGAACTGGATGAGAATTATGAGGAGGCTGAGGAGCTGCTGAAGCAATGTTTTGAACGAGCCGTCCGTCAAGCGCATGTGCTATATGGCGGGCCGCCGGCCACTGGTGAGTTTGACCTTGATTGTGAGGTCTACCAGGGTCGATTAATGCCAAGTGCTGAAGTGGCCGCCTTAACTGCTCAGGAAACTGAACCGGCCGGGACCGAGGAGGGGGAGGCCGAGGTTCGGGGTAAGGAGGTCGAGGCTGAGGAGGGTGACTGCATTAATATCCAGGATTAGGTTCATCTTTGGCCGGGTTGTGGCCTTTTCCTTTTTTAGTATCCTCCGAGGTCGGGGCGTGGCCTTTTTATTTTGTGTTTTGATGTATCGTCCGGTGCTTCTTGTTTATCAATATATTGTCCATCTTTCCTTTTATCAGTTTGGCATGAAATTTAACAAGTTAAACAATCGGTCTGCCATTGATTCGGGCGATCGGCCATTAGGTTGCGAACGTTAAATTCGAGCAAGTAAAATATGGGCGATCGGCCATAAATTGCGAATGTTAAATTCTAGCAAGTAAAATATGGGCGATCGGCTATAAATTGCGAATGTTAAATTCTAGCAAGTAAAACATGGGCGATCGGCCATTAGGTTGCGAACGTTAAATTCGAGCAAGTAAAATATGGGCGATCGGCCATAAATTGCGAATGTTAAATTCTAGCAAGTAAAACATGGGCGATCGGCCATTAGGTTGCGAACGTTAAATTCGAGCAAGCTTGGTGAGCGTTCGGTAGGCCGGCACTTGCGATGTTAATCGAGCAAGGCACTTGCGATGTTAATCGAGCAAGGCACTTGCGATGTTAATCGAGCAAGGCACTTGCGATGTTAATCGAGCAAGTGGGCGTTCGGCAGTCCGGCACTTGCGATGTTAATCGAGCAAGCGGGCGGTCGGCAGGCCGGCACTTGCGATGTTAATCGAGCAAGTTGGCGGTCGGCCAATACTTTCAGTAGAATATTTCCAACACTTTTGATGAAAACGCCTCGTTAAAACCTCCCTGGTTGGGTGAGGAAAGAATGCGTGATTTTATTGATTTTAGCTGTAATAGAATTTGAGGTGCGTGGCATTCCACGTCCTCGGTACAATTTTTCCTGAAAGCCATTCTAGATGATAGGCTCCTCCTTGTGCGACTTCTCGGACTCGGAAAGGCCCCTCCCAGTTGGATGAGAACTTCCCTTCGTTTTTTCTTGCGTCGCTGCGCATTCTCCAGACGAGATCGCCCTTCTGGAAACCTCTCGGCCGGACTTTGGTGTTGTACCGTCTGGACGCCCAGGCTTTGCAGGCAGCCTCCCGAATCTTGCTTTTGTCACGAAGCTCACTTACCAGGTCGAGGTTGACCGCTAGGCTTTCCTCGTTCAGGGTGAGATCGAACATCTGTCGTCGTATGGTGGGCTCGGCCACCTCTACCGGGATCATGGCCTCGGTTCCGTACGTCAGACTGTAGGGTGTTTCCTGTGTGGTAGTTTGGGGGGTGCACCTATACGCCCAAAGTACCTCGATCAGCTCCTCGGTCCATCGGCCCTTTGCTTTGCCCAGTCGCTTCTTCAGCTCGTTGAGTATGACCTTGTTGGCGGCCTCGGCCTGCCCATTGGTTTGTGGGTGTTCTACCGAGGCCGTGATGGACTTGATGCCCAGGTCGTCATAGAAGGACTGTAGGCCTCGGTCGATGAACTATCGGCCATTGTCAGTTACTATTGTGTGTGTGGGACGCCGAATCGGCAGACAATGCTCCTGCATACGAAGTTTTGTACATTCTTCGCCGAGATGGAGGCGAGGGGCTCGGCCTCGATCCATTTTGTGAAGTAGTCGACTCCCACCAGGAGGAATTTGGTCTGCCCCTTCCCTGGGGAGAATGGACCGATAATGTCCATCCCCCACATGGCGAACGGCCACGGGGAGATGATGCTGTGCAGTTCTTCCGGCCTGGTGTGGAGGAGGGGGCCGAATTCTTGGCACTTGGCACATTTCTTTACGTATTCGGAACATTCGCCCTTTATGGTCGGCCAGTAGTAGCCGGCTCTCAAGACCTTGGCGGCCATAGTTCTCGCCCCGGCGTGATTTCCGCAGACTCCTTCATGGATCTCGGCCAGGATGTACTCGGCCCTTTTGCTGGTTATGCATTTTAGCAGGGGGGTTGAGTAGCCTCTCCGATACAAATCTTCGTTGATCATGGTGTACCGGGCGCATTGTTGCTTCATCGCCCTCTCTTGGTCGGCCGTGCACGTGCCGTCCGTCAGGTATTGGATGACGGGAGTCATCCAATTGTCGGCCTCAGCCTCTTCTTCTTCTACAGCCAGGCACTCGGCCTCGGCCTCCGTCACACTCGGGTGTCTCAGCCATATTTGTATGACCGATCTCTGGTGGCTCTTCTTTTTTGTGACCGAGAGCTTTGACAGGATGTCGGCCCTTTTGTTGTCCTCCCGCGGTATGTGTTGCAAGGGTGCTTTGTTGAAGCGGGCGATGCTGTTTTTGGCCGCGTGGTAGTACCGCTGCAGCAAAGGCTCTTTAACCTCGAAATCTCCATTGACTTGGCCGACCATCACCTGGGAGTCGCTTTTGCATGTAACCTCGCGCGCTCCCATGTCGTAGGCTAGGTTCAGCCCGGCCAGCAAGGCCTCGTACTTGGCCTAGTTGTTGGTCGCCCGGAATTCGAATTGGAGGGCTTGTTCCAAGAAGAGGTCGCCCGGCCCCTCCAGGACGACTCCCGCTCCACAGGCTGTTTTATTTGAGGAGCCGTCCACATAGAGAGTCCACCTGCCCGAGAGGGAGGGTAGTGGTGTCAGTTCGGCCGAGAAGTCGGCCAAGCATTGAGACCTGATAGCACCCCTCGGTTCATAGCGTATGTCGAACTCGGAGAGTTCGTCTGACCATCCTATCATCCTCCCTGCAAGGTCCGGTTTAGATAAAATTTTGAAAATAGGGTAGTCGGTTCTTACAGTTATGGAGTGATTTTGGAAGTATGGGCGCATCAATCTTGCCGTGAGGACCAGTGCGAGAGCCACCTTTTCGATCATCTGGTATCGGGTCTCGGCCGAGTGGAGGGTTCGGCTGACGAAGTACACAGGAAGTTCCTCGCCCTCGGTCTCTTGTACCAGGGCAGCGCTAACTGCCTCTTCAGAGACTGCCAGATACACTAGGATTGGGTGGTCGGCCCTCGGCTTCTGGATGACGGCCGGGGATGTGAGGAACTCCTTGAACTGCTTGAAAATTTCCTCGCATTGGTCGTCCCAAGCGAACTTTTTGCCCTTCCGGAGGAGCTGTACCATCGGCCTCGTCCTCTCGGCCAGGCGGGGGACGAATCAGGAGAGGGCGGTCAGCCGCCCTAGGAGTTGCTGTACCTCCTTCACGCTGTTCGGGCTTCTCATGTTGAGTATTGCTTGACACTTGTCGGGATTGGCCTCTATCCCCCGGTGGGTGAGCATGAAGCCTAGGAACTTCCCTCCCTCGACCCCGAAGGTACATTTTTCGGGGTTGAGCTTCATATTGACTCCCCTTAAGGCCTTGAAGACCTCGTCCAGGTCTTTCAGATGTTGATCAAACGAGTCGGACTTCACGACTATGTCGTCCACGTACACCTCTACCGCCCGACCGATTAGTCCTTTGAAGACTTTGTCCATCAGGCGCTGGTAGGTCGCCCCTGCGTTCTTGAGGCCGAATGGCATGACCTCGTAATAGTAGTTGGAGTCGGCCGTCATGAAGGCCGTCTTTTCCTTGTCTCTTGGGTGCATTCTTATCTGGTTATAGCCAGAGTAAGCGTCTAAGAAACTCATAATTTTGTGGCCGGCCGCACCATCCACCAGTCGGTCAATGTTCGGGAGGGGGTAGGTGTCCTTCGGGCATGCGCTGTTGATGTTTCTATAGTCGACGCACATTCTCCAGTTACCGTTCGGCTTGGTGACCATGACGACGTTGGCCAGCCATGTCATGTATCGGGCCTCCCTTATGAACCCGGCCGACAGGAGCTTCTCGGCCTCCTCCTTCGCCGCGAGTCGCTTCTCGTTGCCCAAGTCTCTCTTTTTTTGGGAGATCGGTCGGGCTTCCTTGAATATTGACAGTCGATGGGTGATGACATCCGGGCTCACCCCCGGCATGTCGGTCGGCGTCCATGCAAACATGTCGATATTCTTTTTTAGCGCAGCATGCATGATCTCAGCCTCGGCCGCTGCCAAGGCTGTTCCTACAGCCGTGCTGTGTTCTTCGTCGAGGAGGGGGACTCTCCTTAGCTCTTCTCTCACCTCCAGTCTGTCTTCGGTCGCCCGGGGGTCGAGGTCCACCAACGCCACGGTTGGCTTGATTTCCCTCGGTCGGTCCATCCTGGGGGAGCGGTCTTTTCGGGAGGACTTCCTTATTCTGAGGGGAGAGGTGTCGGCCCTTAAAGGTTCCACCCGGAGGCTCTCGGCGTAGCACTCTCGTGCTTCTTTTTGGTCTACGTGGACCGTGAGAATGTCCCTTGTTTTTGAAGGGAACTTCATTGCGAGGTGAGGGGTTGATACTATGGCCATCAGCCGGTTGATGGACGGTCGGCCGAGGAGGATGTTGTAGGAGGTGTTGGCGTCGATGACCAGGTACCGAATTTTGATGGTCCTGGTGTTCTTCCCCTCTCCGAAGGTGGTGTACAAGTCGATATACCCCTTGGTACCCACCCTTTCGCCCGAGAATCCTACCACGTGGTCGTCGTATGGCATCATCTCGGCCTCGGTCATTCTCATGGCCTTGAAAGTTTTCCAGTAGAGGATATCTACCGAACTTCCTTGGTCCACGAGGGTCTTCCTTATGGTGAATCGATCTATGTCGACCGCTATCACCATCGGGTCGTCCTGCTGGCGGTAGTCTACGCCTTTGAAGTCCTCGTCCGTGAACGTGATGGGTGGCATTCTCGGTCGAAACGCCACAGCGTTTACCTGGTGTACCGCCCGGAGGTGCTTCTTTCGGGCGTTGTTTGTGCTTCCTCCCCCGGCGAAGCCGCCGGCTATAGTGTTGATAACCTCTCGGTTACCTCTCCTATCGGCGTCCCTGGGGGAATCGTCTCTTCGAGGGGGATCGACCCTTGCGGGTTGCCGGTCGCCCCTGTTATTTTGGTTTTCTCGGCCTCGCTGAGGTGACCTCGTCTGCCTGGGTGGATCCGCCCGGCCGGGTGGGTCTTGGACATTCCTGACGAAACGTCGGAGAAGCCCAGCCTAGATAAGTTCCTCGATCTTATCCTTAAGGGCCTGACACTCGTCGGTTGAGTGTCCTGTTTTTGGTGGTACCGACACTGCTTCCTCCGGTCGCCATTATTTGGGCTGGCCACCTTCCTTGGGGGAGGGATCAATTCGGCATTGAGGGCCTCGTCCAAAATTCTCCCCCTCTCGGTCGTCAGCGGTGTGTATCTTGAGAACCGGATCGGTCGGTCTCGGTTTTCCCGGCGTCGGTCGTTCCTTTGACTCGGCCGCCCCTGGCAATCCTTCTCTTCCTTGTTTTTCTCCCCACCGGCCTCGGCACGGGCCTGGTTACGGAATTCTCTTAGCTCTTCTAGCTGCATGTACTTAGCAGCTCTCTTTCTCAGCTCGTCTAGGCTGTCGGCCGGCTGCATGCACAGGTTGTCGGCAAAGGGCCCCGGGCGCAGGGCTGTCAGCATGTGGTGCATGGCGACGTCCGGACTCAGATTCCGGATGCTCATCGCCACTTTACTGAACCTATCCACGAAGGTTCTCAGCGACTCTCCCTTCTCCTGGCGGATGCCTACCAGAGCGATGGAGGTTAGATGGTGCGGCCGGCTGGTCGCGAACTGCGTTTCGAACTTTGCGACAAGCGTGGCAAAGCTGTCGATGAAGTTGGGTGAGAGCTTGGTGAACCAACTAAGGGCTGCACCCTTCAAGGATGTGGGGAACACTCGGCACAAGACGGCGTCGTCCGGGGTGTAGAGACTCATATGGGTGGTGTAGGCGTCCATATGCTCGTCCGGGTCGGTCGACCCGTCGTATCGGTCTCGGTTGAAACCCTTCCACTTCTTAGGAAGCGGGACTTCGATGATGTTGTTTGTGAAGGGATGTCGGCGGTTCGGGTCAGCCGTCAGGGTCGTCCGGGTGGACCTGATTAGGCACGACTCGTCGCCCATCTCAGTCTCGCGGGGAGGGGGTCGGCCTCTCGTCCCCTCGGCCACATCCGAGTTGGGGGGAGAGGTGTAGGACTTGCCGACCACGTTTGTCGGTATGACAGAGGGTCCTCCCTCCCCCAGCTTCTTTCTCATATCCTCGTTCTCCCTGCGGAGAACTTGTAGCTCTTGCTCATTTTTCTGAGCGGCCTCCTCGGCCTTTCTTCGCATCTCGGCCATCTCCCTCTTGAGAGACAGCAGCAACATCGTTTGGTCGGCTTCAGTCATTCTTTCCATGCTTCTTGTTGAAACCATCTACTTTTTTCCTTCAGCTAGTTTCCCTCGGCCCCACGGTGGGCGCCAATTGTTCCTACCAGGGAGATGGGACCTAGAGAACTATTGAAGTCTTCCTCTCCTTCCTTCGGTCGGGCAGGTGGCTGGGTGATGAACTGGGATTCTTCTCGTCCTCCTGCTTATCCTTCGGCACTCAGGACTCGGTCGTCGGGTGAACACCGGATGGTGGGGGTAGCTGCGAAGGCACTCCGACGCTTAAGTCAGTAAAGCGGGTGGTTAGCTCTCAGGTAGGTGAACAGTAATAATGACATACCTTACTCCTTGAAATGCGTGCTATTTATATTATTCTAGTGGGCCTACCTTGTTGGGCCCGTTTATCGAGGTGGATACCGCTTAGGGTTGCATTACCTAATTCTTGATGATGGATTAGCTTCACTGATCTCGGTTTGAGTGTTAATTGTAATGGGGTTCGACCATCGGCCAAATTCTCGTGATGAGGGCCGGCCGTCGGCCAAATACCCGTGGCCTTCGGCCGTCTCAGTTGAGTCTTCAACGGTCTCGATCTCTCGGCCAAGTCTCCAAAAGGTCTCGGCCTTTCGGTCTCTCGGCCAAGTCTTCAAGGGGTCTCGGCCTTTCGGTCCCTCGGCCAGGTTGACTGGGCATCGGGCAGCCAGGTGGGTCCCAGTCTCGCCCAGTACCGGTACAATATAAATTATCAAGATTGAATTTATATAAACCATCGTAAAGAGTATCAGATCCAATCAAATAAGTACACTTATACAAACTGAAACAACCATTCTCAAATTTAAAAGAGTATCCAGCAACATCAAGTTTAGACAAAGAAATCAAATTCCTAAAGATACTAGTGATACTAGGTACATAAATAGTATCTATCAATCCTAAATAAAATCCAGTGTCAAGGATTAAACGATAAGTCCCGACAACTTCCACTAAAACCTTCACTCCATTCCCCATAAAGACAAACTTTTCATTTGGTTTTATGGTTCGGGTTGAAAGGAATCCCTGCATCATATTAGAAACATGAGTTGTGCATCCAGAATCAATCCACCAAGAATTATGTGGAACTTTTGTTAAGTTTGATTCAAAACATACATAATATTCATTATGTTTTCCTTTCTTTTTGAACCAAGCCTTACGTTTCAGACAATCCTTTTGGAAATGTCCAAATTTCCCACAAAAATGAAATTTTTCATTTTTGTTCTGGAGTTTAGTAGAGAACTCATTTATCTTTAACGATCCTTTAGCCTTTCCCTATTTCTTTAGTAGAGAACTCATTTTTCTTTCCCTGATTGTTCACATAATTAATGGAGTGGTTTCCTTGGTTCTTAAGTCTGCTCTCTTCCTGAACTAACGTAATGTACAATTCATGAGCATTCCATTTGTCTTTCTTGGTATTATAGTTCATTTGGAAAGGACCATACTTATACAGTAATGAGTTCAAGAGGAAGTGCACAAGAAATACTTTATCCAGTGTCATTCCTATATATTTAAGTCTTGCTGCAATATTTTTCATCTCAATGACATATTCATGCTTAGTACGAGAACTATCAAATTTCATGGGAGTTAAGGTACTCTTTAATGTCCCCGGCAAAGAGACTTATCAATATTTTGGGAGCTCTTCCACAAATCTAATGAATTCTTTTGTACTTTCAGTTTTGTAAGAACAAACTTAATATTACTTGCAATTCCTTTCTTTTCATGTTCTTTTTTTATGGTTAACCGTGAACAACTTCCTTTGCAGAGACAAAACCCGTTTATATTATTTCCAAATCTCCATCAGATTAGGTTTTCATTAGGTATCATAATATATATATATATATATATATATATATATAAATTCTTACATTAACCAATTGATCTTTTATTTTATTAAATCATATTCAGACCCAAAGTCCAAAAACTATTTCATATGAGTAACATTATAAATTAATTTACATAATTTTCTAACATTGTGTTCTGACTAGTATCATTCCTCTTTTTCTATCTCATTTTCATGTCAAGATTTGGATATTTTCATTTGCTTTTTGGTAATGATTTGAAGAAAAATTTCTGCATCATTTTAGTCATTGATTTTGTTTAGTTCTTGTAATTGTATAGAGTAAGGGAGCCTAGATAGTATCTGGAACTGGCAGTAACAACTGTTGTTGGTGTCAGTCACTCTTCTCGTATTCGTTCCCTTGTCATGATCGTTCTTTTTTTCGCTCCTCTTGTTCTCCTTGGAGCTTTAACTCTTCAACTCATTGGTGCTCGATCGGGAGTTAACCTATAGAAGGTTCTCTGACCATCAAGTAAGTACTCTGTATTGAAAGTGTTTGATGTAAATTGATAAAACCGTAACTTAGTCTCTTACGTAGAAGGCTTATTTATAGTGTTTGGTAGTGGAATATTTTATTCATGAGTCGTATCGTATCTTCAATAAATTAGTTTTAGCCAATTCATCTCATAACTCCCAGATTTAGCGAGGTCCAGCCTAAATTTATAGAAAAGTTACCCTAATTTGTAGGATCTTATCATACTTATCATTTATCTTTGATTTGTTTTTTTAATGTAGTTAGTCATTAGGTGGGCGGTCAATGATGCCAAGTGATGTGGCTCATTCGACTTCGACCAATACAATTGTAAAATTTATTTCAATTTTTAGATTAATTAAATAGAAAACTTTATATATATATATATATATATATATATATATATTATAAACATTTGCTACATTTATAAAATCAATTATCACCGTAAGATAACATTGACGTAATTTATGTAAATAACATTTTGACCATTCTTCGTATTGTTGGTGATGGGTTTGATAGAGTTACTTAGTAGGTATATATTTTTTTAATAGAATGAAACATATTTATGAACTTGTGAATTTATGAATGATGAGCATCACATATGTGATGGGTCTGTTTAGGGCTATTAGATTTGGAGACAAGTCACAAGAAAAAAACAATTATAAATGTTTATAATGATTGATAGATAACATTTTTATTATAAATGTGTATCCATATAATGTAATTTGTTTTGAACCTTTTATTGATGAATGAAACACATTTAAACTAATTAGTTAATCGCAAGACATTGTTGTTTTAATACAACTCGCTAAAGTGAACATTTTTCAAGGTAACTATTGAAACATATGTAATTTAATAAATATTTATGGTCTGTTGAAATTCAAAATGAATAAAAATATTAATCGAGAAAAAAATAAGGTTCATACTTTCTATTTAAAATTGTGAAAAAAGTTTGAAAAAATTATTTTTAATAAATTAGTTTATAATATAATTTACTTGATTTTTTAAATAAATAATTTAAAAAATATTAAAATAATAAATAAATGTGAATATTTTATTTTAATAACATATTAAAAACAATATTTTATTTGATATTAAATTTAAATTAATTTATTATTATTTTAAAATATAAATTTTTATATATTACAGTTTATATTTATTTATTTATTTTAATTTAAAATTATTTTAATTTTATTTACATTTTTTAAAATATCTTTTATACTATTCTTTATCAATTAAAAAGAATTATAATTTATTTATCTTAATCCAACCAATCTCACTTTCTTCCATATTTTTCTTCAAATATATTCAAATGCACTCCCTCAATTTTATATATCAAAACAATACATTAGTAGTTGAAACTAGGTGAACTCGTAAATTTATATTAATTGCCTGAAAATGATATTTAAAATCAAGTAATTTAAATCATTGTAAAAAGTATTAAAAATGTGATTAAGTCGAATAATATATTTAGTAGATTGATGTTTTATTTAAAGGAAGTGATTTATTAATTTAGCATGCATTTGTGATTTAGCACTTTCCTTTCTAAAATAACTAGAATTATAAAAAATATATATTATATTGGTTATTACTCATAACCGATGTAATATATGTTTTTATCATATTTTCTTGGTTCGTGTCCCCACTCTCCATTCGTGTTATTCTTCAAAGTTTTCTTACTCAAGAGTTCATTTTGCTTCTGCCATTGTCACTGCCAGCCGTTGCCTCCACCGCTCCCTCTCTTGCCTCCATCGCTCCTCCCACTGCTCCGCTCGTCGATTCTCTCTTATTTTGTTCTCTTCGTCGTGAGAGCATTCACACCGAATGAGATTCTTCCGTTCACGCGTCTCTGCTTTTTTGTTGTCACTCTTTTCGTTGCTCTTGTCACCTCTGTTGCCTCCACATTGCCTCCATTACCGCTACAACTCCGTTCACGCTCTAGGTTAGATTTTTATTTTTAATTATTATATGGTTTACAATTATTTATATAGATAATCAGTTTTATTATATTGTATTTGGAATATAATGTATTATGTTTTACATTGGGTAATTGTTATATGTTGAACATCTTGGTGTTATATAATACCGATTGGGAGCCACAACCGGTGTTATATGTGTATTTTGAAGCACATACTTTTTAATATTTTATTCAGATTTTGGTACTATTATAAATCTAACGGTTTTATCAAATCTAACCCTTGGATTGAAACAAATCTAACGGTTTTAAAGGAGGCAACCTTTCGTTCTTTCGTTTTCAAAAATCTATAAATAAGAGTCCTTTTGTAACTTTGCTACGTGTCCATCTTCTTGCTTTGAATCCAAGCCTTCAAAGTTGTCTGAGTACCGACATTCTTTGTTCGAGTGCTCCAAAGTTACTCTTCACCTTTGTTCATTGCATTTGTTCTTCAAGAGGTTAGTAATAGATTCTTCTTCTGGGTCTTCTAGCATTCCTTCTTATTCTTCTTCATCAAAACAAACACATTCTAATCCTAACGAGGTGAAGGATGTGGGTCGTTCTAACCAGGCGATCGACCTTGCTAGCCGCCTGCCTCACTGTCCTAATTCTGAGTGGGTTGACCCATGCGTCCTTGATATACCTACCTGTTTTAGGGGTTCCTTTGCTTTAGATGGATTTCTTTCTAAAGTTTCTATGTTAAAATCGAACTCCAATAATTGTAATCACACTGATCAGGTCTCACATCGGGAAAATGGTTCTCGAGACTTTTTCTTTGCATACACTTGCCTTTTTAACGATTTACACGTAACTCATCTGTTTGATGAATTTGAAATGGGAGTCCTTGGTATTCTCAACGTTGCTCATACCAAGTTACATCCAAACTCGTGGCGGTCCTCCAAGCATTTAGGCGAATTAGTGATGCCCTTCGATTGAGGTCGTCCCCACAATCTTTTTTGTTTTATTATAATTCTCCCATCCTAGGCTATAAGAATTTCAAGCAGAGGTATTTCAAAATATTCATCGAATCGAACGATAAACCCTACTTTTATGATTTTGATGGGAAGCATAAATTTCCATTTGATTGGACTCGGTCGCTCACTTGTTACAAATCATGGCCAAGATCATCCATGACCCCTCAAGACAAGGAGGTATTCTACGTACTCAACCAACTTCAGAATAGGCAACCTACTCGAAATATACTGGCGGTATACAAATCGACCCACTGTTGGGTGGACTTTGGCGATACATAGTGTTTAAGCTGTTGGTGTTTTTATTCAATTTGTTGACTGTGTGTTTAATTTTATGTTAACTTGCAGGAACTATGGCTCAAACTGACCTTGGTGCTGCCAATGTATTGAATTAATTGCTGTCACACGATGAAGAGACAAAAGAAGTCGCTAGAAATGGATGGGGGGGGGGGGCTCGTCCGCCCCCATGAATGATTTGGTGCCACCTTCAGGTGGTGACGAGCGGGGACACCAATTCTACTTGTATAGACAAAGTGAGCCTAGATAGTACCTGAAATTATTGTTGTCGGTGTCGATCATTCGGTCGTGCTCCCTTGTTTTCCAGTTGCTCAGTTCTTTCACTCCTTCAGACTTCAACATTTCCACTTCTTATCTCCTGAGCGCTCGGTTGGGAGTAAACCTATAGAAGGTTCTCTGACAATCAGGTAAATACTATCTATTGAAAGTGTAGGATATCAAAACTGATAAAAGCGCACATCAATCCATCGTAGAAGACTTGTTTATAGTGTTTGGTAATGAGCTATTTGCTTGACGGGTCATATCTTACTCATATCTTCAATAAATCAATGTTAGCTGATTTCTCGGAATGCCATCCAGATTTCTAGGAAGGTATACTTTGAGCATATCTTTAGTAAATCAATGTTAGATGATTTTTCGGGGTGTCACCCGAAATTGGCAGGGTGTGACTCGAATTTATATGAATGTTTCCTTAGTTGTCATTCATTATCAATTTGCTCTTTAATGTGGTTAATTACTTGGTGATAAATCGAGACCGAGTGATGTGGCTTACTCGATCCCCACCGGTACAAATAGTGTCATAACCATTAATTAAAATTTGCAAAAAAAAAAATACACATAATATATCAATTTTAAGTGATTAGAAATAATTTTCAATTAATAATTCTAAGGATCTTTGTTCGTAACTTAGGATTAGGATTGAATTTGAAAGCCAATAAATAAAAATTTATGGAGCGAACATACAACGGTGGATGTTTAATCACAGAAAGCAACTTTGAATCACGATGATAAACAATTTTTTTTCATTTAAAGTTGAAAAAACAGTATTAATTAATACAGAAAGTAATGATAATAAACAATTTTAAAAGATGACAGTTCCACATTTTTTTATTCAAAGTTGTAAAATTAGTATTAATGCAGGAAGTAGGTTTGAAAAGCCATAACGTACGTTGAAAAAGTGTATATGTATTAGATATATTAAAAAAATGTTACTTTAAAAGCTGTTCATATGATATAATTACATAATTATAATCTGATACTGATTATCTTTAATTAAAATCATAAATAACTTTGATTGACTAAGAATATTTGAATTTTAAATAATAAAAACTGTCTTGGTGGAAAAAGTAAAGTGAGACGTAAGTTCAGAATTATTTTTTTCTTTATAAGGATATTTTAAGAATTAAATAATAAGGATATTTTAGAAATTGTCTCAACACTTATAAAAAAAAACCTACATCATTCTATAAAGAGGAACCAAACTACTGTTGTGAGCAATCTCTTTGAAAAATTCACAATGGCAAACTTGAAGCCAGTGATTCTCTGTTTGTTTCTCGAAGCCATTGTTGTTATGAATACAATACCAGGAAGCGAGTGCAGAAGCTTCCTTCCAAACGATGAAAGTCTGATAGAGAGCACTTGCAAGAAGACCCCCAACTACAATCTTTGCCTTCAATATCTCAAGGCAAGCCCTGGAAGCTCTACTGCTGATGTCTCAGGACTGGCTCTTATCATGGTAAACGTGATCAAAGCCAAAGCAAATGATGCCTTGAAAATAATCCATGACTTGCAAAAGAAGGGAGGAGGACCTAAGCAGCAAGGAGCCCTCAGTTCTTGTGCTAGTAATTACAATGCAGTGTTGGTAGGTGATGTTCCAAAAGCCACTTATGCTCTGCAGGCAGGGGACCCCAAGTTTGCTGAAGATGGGGCTAATGATGCTGCTAATGAGGCTACCTATTGTGAGAATGGTTTCTCTGGGAATTCTCCACTCACCAAACAGAACAATGCTATGCACGATGTTGCTGTTGTTACTGCTGCTATTGTTAGATTGCTGCTCTAGATTATCCACTTCCTGAAACCTTTGACCAATTGTTACAGATGTCTTGGAACCTTGGTCTTACCTGTTATGTAATGCTGCTATCTATTTTAAAGCTCTCATAATAAGTAATATGTAATAACATCCAAGTCTCTCCTGATACTCACAATAATCCACATCATCATAAGGATCTTACAAACTATTATTCTCACATTCCACATATCAGATTATAATAGAGATAAACAATCTATGAGAGTTCTCATGTAAGCAGTTTCTTTTTATATTCATTTGTCAATCTATCTCTCATTTCTTTTTACGTTCTTTTAAGCGTGTGCAACTTCATTTGCAAAAACAAAACTCGTTTATATTTTTTTTCAATCTCCATCAGGTTAGGTTTTCATTAGGTATCGTAATATTTATTTATATATATATATATATATATATATATTCTCACATTAACCAATGAGTCTTTTATTTGATTAAATCATATTCAGGCCCAAAGTCCAAAATCTATTCCATATGAATCACATTATAAAATTAATTTTATAACATTCTTCCACTTTACTCATATGAGCTATAATACTTTCATGATTTAATAATTATATAAATCATAATTGGCATTGAAAGGCCTTGCGTAAATTGGTTCTATCATCCTCAAAATCAAGGATACAAAACTAATAAGAGTCATGACAGTTACATGTCAATGTTCGATATTGTCATGAGAGTCACGCTTAGACTTAAAGACCCATTTACACTCAACTCTTTTATATCATTTTGGCAATTCCATAATGTCCCGTACATCATTGTATGTCAATGATTTAAGCTCATATTTCATGGCATCTAACCACTTATTAGAATTATCACCATTGTAAGTCATTTTCGGACTCTTGTAGATAAACCACATAATCATTCGAAATAGCACACTTTCTTTCTCTTTGAGATCTTCTTAATATTATTTCTTATGATTGTTCTACTACAGGTTCATTGTTAACCTCATTATCATTAATTTGTTGTTCTTCTTTACCATTGAGTGGTTTAACTAGATTAGGAACACCAATACTTGAAGTAGAGGTACTAGTTAAAGGAACTTGTACTCTAACTTCTTTAATCTCCACATTTTGTGAAGCTTCACTCCCACTAGTTTGAACATTTTCAATGAATCGTGCATTTTCCAGTTTCAACAATTTTTGTACTATGGGTAGGATAGTAAAACATATGAAATATCCACTTATTGTTCTTGCATCCAATTTTTTTTTTCTTGCAGATTATATATTCTAATTTTTGCTTGACATCCCCAAACATACAGGTGTCTCAAATTGTGTTTCGTACTTGTCCATAATTCAAAAGGTATCTTTTGAACTGTCATGCTAGGAACCATGTTCAACAGATGCATGGTAGTTTTAAAAGCATACATCTATAATGATACAGGTAAAGATGAATTACTTAATATACTCCTAACCATATCTATTAAGGTTCGATTATGCCTTTTTGACACACCATTTTGTTGTGGTGTATCTGACATTGTGTATTGAGTACAAATACCACGTTTCTCAAAGAACTTAAAAAAAACAGGGTGTTCTCCACTTTCATCATATTTTCCATAATATTCACCACCTGTAATTTACCTAACAATTTTCACCTTTCTGTGTAATTGCCTTTCCACCTCATTTATATAAACTTCCAAGGCATTCATTGATTGAGATTTTTTATACAGTAAATAGACATAACCATAACATGAAAAATCATCAATAAAGGTGATAAAATACCTTTCTTTATTGAAAAAATTTACATGTAAAGGTCCACATCTATCAGTGTGTATAATTTCAAGAAGTTGAGTGCTTCTCGTGGCTCCCTTCTTTGTGTGCTTTGTTTGTTTGCCTTTAATACAATCGACACATACATTCAGATCAGTAAAATCTAAATTTGGAAGTATTTCATTCTTTACTAATCTTTCCATCCTTTCTTTAGAAATATGTCCCAAACGTTTATGCCACAAGAAAGCAGAACATTCATTCACTAAACTACGTTTAGTGCCAACATTATGCTACAATGTCATAACAATTTCAACATATAAATTATCAAGATTCAATTTATATAAACCATCATTAAGAGTACTAGATCCAATTAAATAAGTACGCCTATACCAACTGAAACAACCATTCCCAAATTTAAAAGAGCATCCAACAACATCAAGTTTAGACAAAGAAATCAAATTTCTAAAGATACTAGGTACATAAAAAGTATCCATTAATTCTAAATAAAATCCAATGTCAAGGATTAAACGATAAGTCCCGACAACTTCCACTAAAACCTTCACTCTATTCCCCATAAAGACAAACTTTTCATTTTGTTTTATGGTTCGGGTTGAAAGGAATCCCTGCATCATATTATAAACATGAGTTGTGCATCCAGAATCAATCCACCAAGAATTATGTGAAACATTTGTTAAGTTTGATTCAAAACATACATAATATGCATTATGTTTTCCTTTCTTTTCGAACCAAGCTTTACGTTTCAGACAATCATTTTGGAAATATCCAGATTTCCCATATAAATGACATTTGTCATTTTTCTTCTGGAGTTTAGTAGAGGACTCATTTATCTTTAACGGTCATTTAGCCTTTCCATGTTTCTTGTAAACTTTCTTTCCAGCTCCCTGATTGTTCACATGATTAAGGGAGTGGTTTCCTTGGTTCTTAAGTTTGCTCTCTTCCTAACTAACATAATGTACAATTCATGACCATTCCATTTGTCTTTCATGATATTATAGTTCATTTGGAAAAGACCATACTCATACAGTAATGAGTTCAAGATGAACTGCACAAGAAAAACTTTATCCACTGTCATTCCAATATATTTAAGTCTTGCTACAATATTTGTCATCTCAATGACATGTTCATGCTTAGTACGAAAACTATCAAATTTCATGGTAGTTAAGGTACTCTTTAATGTCCTGGCAGGAGACTTATCAGTATTTTGGGAGCGCTCTTCCACAAATCTCGTGAATTCTTTTGCACTTTCAATTTTGTGAAGAACAAACTTAATATTACTTGTTATGCTCATTCATATAAACATCATGATTAGTTTGCTTGACCTTTTCCAAGCCCTATAATATAACACATACTCAGTACCAACAATCATATCCATTAATTATAATAACAACTAATCAACCTTTGGGTGATCCACAAATGCCTTATAATAATGAATTTTAATTAACCCATAAATAAATAATTTAGCATCCATTCTATAAATAATTGAAACAAAATTCATCACTAATTTGGAATTAAATAAAACAAAAAGCTTTGATCACTTTGGTGATTACAAATCTATCATACAAATATGTCCAGAAATAATATTAATTGAAATAAAATTCATCAGTCATTTGAAATTAAATAAAACATAAAGATTTGATCACTTTAGTGATTACTAATCTATCATACAAATAAATCAAAAAATAATATATTAATTGAAATAAAATTCATCAACAAAATATACAAATATATATTTATGTTATTCCTTTTTATTTATCGTAATCTTTCCCTCTTGAATTCAAATAAAAACAAAAAAAAATCATGATTTACGATGCAACGAAAAACTTGAGATTTGATTAATTTAATTTCAAATCAATTCATAATGCAACAGAAATAAAAGGATAAATTAAACCATGAAAATTATCCTCAAATGATATTATTTTCTTTACAATATTCATAATTTTAAAATTAGGTTCATAAAATTGGGTAAAACATCATTCATGTAGAATCATAAATTTGAGCAAGCATGCTTTGATACCACATGTAAAATCAAAGCGTACACTAATGAACAATAATGCATATCATCATAAGGATCTTACAACTATAATTCTCACATTCTATACATTGGATTATAATAGAGATAGACACTTACCTTGATCCATGAGAGTCCCTATGTGAACAGTTTCTTTTTATCTCCATTTCTCAATATATCTATTGCAATTCCTTTCTTTTCACGTTCTTTCTTGATGGTTAACCGTGAAAAACTTACTTTGCAGAGACAAAACCCGTTTCTATTCTTTCTCAATCTCCATCAGATTAGGTTTTCATTAGGTATCATAATATATATATATATATATATATATAAAACTTCTCACATTAAACAATTGGTCTTTTATTTTATTAAATAATATTCAGAACCAAAGTCCAAAATCTATTTCATATGAGTCACATTATAAATTAATTTACATAATTTTCTAACATTGCGTTTTGACTAGTAGCATTCCTCATTTTCTATCTCATTTTCATGTCAAGATTTGGATATTTTCATTTGCTTTTGCTAATGGCTTGAAGAAAAATTTCTGCATCATTTTAGTCATTGATTTTGCTTAGTTCTTGTAATTGTATAGAGTAAGGGAGCCTAGATAGTATTTGGAACTGGCAGTAACAACTGTTGTTGGTGTCAGTCACTCATCCCGTATGCACTCCCTTGTCATGATCGTTTTTCTTTCGCTCCTCTTGTGCTCCTTAGAGCTTTAACTCTTCAAATCCTAATGCTTGATCGGGAGTTAACCTATAGAAGATTCTTCAACGATCAAGTAAGTACTTTGTATTGAGTGTATGATGTAAGTTGATAAAAGCGTACTTTATTCTCTTACGAAGAAGGCCTATTTATAGTGTTTGATAGTGGAATATTTTATTCATGAGTCGTATCGTATCTTCAATAAATTAGTATTAGCTGATTTATCTCATAGCTCCCAGATTTAGCGAGGTCCAACCCAGATTTATAGAAAGGTTATCCCGATTTGTAGGATGTTATCATACTTGTCAATTATCTTTGATTTAATTTTTAATATAGTTAATCATTCAGTGGACGGTCAATGATGTCGAGTGATATGGCTCATTTGGCTTCGACCAATATGGTGGTAAAATTTATTTCAATTTTTAGATTGGTTGAATAGAAAAACTTTATTATAAACATTTGTTACATTTATAAAATCAATTATCAATTTACGATAAGATACTATTAACGTAATTTAGTAAATAGAAATGTAAATAACTTTTTGACTATTCTTCGTATTGTTGGTGATGGGTTTGATAGAGTTACTTAGTAGGTATTTTTTTTTAATAGAATGAAACATATTTATGAACTTGTGAATTTATGAATGATCATCATCACATGTGACGGGTGTGTTTAGGGCTATTAGATTTGGAGACAAGTCACATGAAAAAACAAATATAAATGTTTATAAAGATTGATAGATAACAACTTTATTATAAATGGGTATCCATATAATGTAATTTGTTTGAACCTTTTTGTTGATAAATTAAACACATTTAAACTAATTAGATAATCGCAAGACATTGTTGTTTTCATACAACTCCTTAAAGTGGACATTTTTCAAGGTAACTATTGAAACATATATAATTTAATAAATATTTATGGTCTGTTGAAATTCAACAAAAAAGAATAAATATATTAATCGAGAAAAAATAAGGTTCATACTTTCTATTTAAAATTGTGAAAAAAAAGTTTGAATTTTTTTTAATAAATTAGTTTTTTATAATATAATTAACTTGATTTTTTAAATAAATATTAAAATAATAAATAAATGTGAATTAATTTAATATTTTTTAAATGAATTGATTTGTTTGGACGAAACGTCGCAAATGGCTTGCTTGTATGAGTTCTTCAGTCTTGTCTTTCAAGGCCCAACAATCTTCCTTCGTGTGCCTAAAGTTGCGATGGTACCAACAATGCTTGGTCTGATCTGCATTCTGCAGTGTAGGAGTTCTGCTCGGTGCTCTAAGAAGATCGGCATTGAGGGCTTCTTCCATGACTCTCGACCTTTCAGCCTTCAGGGGGTGTAATGGGTAAAACACAGACCTTTAGGAAAGTCTCTAGGCTTCCCGAATTGTGTTGGTCTGCCTCTATCACCCCTCCTTTCGGGTTCATCAGGTGTTCGAGCCTTGTTTCAGAATTCTTTCAATTCCTCCAGCTGCAGGTATTTGATGGCCTTTTAGCGCAACTCATCCAATGTCGTGGCTGACTGCATGCATAAACTATCTGAAAACAGTCTCGGCTTTAGTGCGGTCACCATATGGTGCATCGCCACTTCGGGACTTAGGTTTCGTATGTCCAAAGTTGTCTTGCCGAATTTGTCTATAAAGGCTCTCAAGGACTCAGCCTTTTCTTGACGAATATTCACTAGGGCGATCGAAGTGAGGTGGTGTGGTCGACTGGTAGTGAATTGAGCTCCGAACCTCATTGCGAGCGTGTCAAAACAGTTTATGGATTGAGCCGGTAGTTGAGTAAACCAACTTAAGGCTGCTCCTTTAAGATAGGTGGGAAATATTCGACACCATAGCGCGTCTTCTGCTGTGTGCAGGCTAACTTGCGTCAGGTACACATTCACATGTTCATCCGGGTCTGTGGTTCCATCATACGTATCCAATGTTGGATTATTCCAAGTTCCCGGCAAAGGCACCTCCAGGATGGCTTCAACAAAAGGGGTTCTTCGAGGAGCCGTGCCAAAAGCATTAGCTGAGGCCGGTCTGGTATTTTCTTGATATGAACTCCCGACCTTGTGTATATCTGTATCCGTGTTTTTGTTCGGGGGGATGTCACCCACTGTTTCTGGGATGTCCGATCTCTCAACGAGCCTTTGTTTCATTCGAGCATTCTCCTTTCTCAAAGCTTCCATCTCCTCCTCCCCCCTTCGTTTTATTCCTTTTATCTCTTCCTTGCTTTTATTTTTCAACATCTCCATCTCTTTTTGTATTTTCAAGATAAGTGCCATAGGATCTGGGTGACTAGTTTCTTCCTGCGCATTCCTGTCTCATGTTCCTTGTAGTTACCATGCGGATATTTCGTGGAGTTTCCTTTCTTCCCCACGGTGGGCGCCAAAATGTTCCTACAAGCTAGAACCCTGCAGAACACTTCTTCTTGTTGTAATCTTCTCGTTTTTCCAGTCTCTCGGTTGGCTTCCTTTTATTTGAACACGATGGGGAGTGTGCCTGCGAAGACACTCCAACGATCAAGTCAGTTCGAGAGTTAGGTACCAGAGGAGTAGGGAGTGAATTACCTTGGGTGTTGTACCTCTCTTGCTATTTATACTGCTCTGGATGGGCTCTGGCTGTTATGGGCCTGCTTTTAAGTCCAATTGAAGGCCCAATTGCACCTTAACCATGCTTTGCGCTTAATCTGGTTTATTCACGTCTAATTACGTGTTTGGCTGTAGCACGTGTCGGCTAGTCGGCTCTTCGGCCATCCGGTAGCACACATTCTTTTGTGCATATAGTAATAGTTAGTGGAAGAATTTGACTTTTCTGATTGTTCGGTCAGAAATAAACTTATAGAAAGTTTTTCGATGATCAAGTAAGTACTTTATATTGAGAGTGTAAAACTAGAAGGCTTATTTATAGTGTTTGGTAATGGGCTATTTGGTTGATGGGTTATGCATCTTCAATGAATCAATGTTAGCTTATTTTTCAGAGTGTCATCCGGATTTGTAGAAAGGTATATTTGGAGCATATTTTTCAGTAAATCAGTGTTAGCTGATTTCTCAGGGTGTCATCCGGATTTGGAGGGATGTGGCCTGGATTTATAGGATTTTTCCTTAGTTTTCATTTGTTGTCAATTTGTTCTTTAAAGTGGTTGATTACCTGGTCGGTCGGTCAATCAAGGCCGAGTGATGTGGCTCACTCGGCCCCGATTGATACACTTGTCCCACAGGGTTGATGAAGCTTATTTCAGAAGAGTCTAGATGTGATTGTTGGATACTTCGAGTTTTGCACCTTTTGATCGAAGAGATCTAATAGTCTATCAAATTGTGTCATTTCGAGTTCGAACGTTGTACACCCTTGGATTGAAACGAATCTAACGTTTTAAAGGAGACAACATTTCGTTATTTCATTTTCAAAAATCTATAAATAGGAGTCCTTTTCGAACTTTGCTACGTGTCCATCTTCTTGCTCTGAATTCGAGCCTTCAAAGTTGTCCGAGTACTGACCTTCTTTGTTTGAGTGCTTCAAAGTTACTCTTCACCTTTGTTCTTTGCATTTGTTCTTCAAGAGGTTAATAATAGATTCTTCTTCTGGGTATTCTAGCATTCCTTTTTATTCTTCTTCATCAAAACAAACACATTCTAATCCTAACGAGGTGAGGGATGTGGGTTGTTCTAACCAGGCGATCAACCTTGCTAGCCGCCTGCCTCACTATCCTAGTTATGAGTGGGTTGACCCACGCGCCCTTGATATACCTACCTGTTTTATGGGTTCCTTTACTTTAGATGGGTTTCTTTCTAAAGTTTCTATGTTAAAATCGAACTCCACATCGGACGTGGTTGTAGCCGATAGTTGTAATCACACCGATTGGGTCTATCACGTTAGGAAAATGGTCCTTAGGACTTTTTCTTTGCATACACATGCCTTTTTAACGATTTACACAACTCTTCCGTTTGATGAATTTGAAATGGGAGTCCTTGAAATCCTCAACGTTGTTCATACCTAGTTACATCCAAATTCGTGGGCGGTCCTCCAGGCCTTTAGGCGAATTAGTGATGCCTTTCGGTTGAGGTTGTCCCCACAATCTTTTTTTGTTTTATTATAATTCTCCCATCTTGGGTTGACTTTCTTTCTCAATTCCTTCAGGCAACATTCTTTTTGCTCCCTATACCTCATCCTATAAGAATTTCAAGAAGAGGTATTTCAAAATCTTCATCAAACCTGACGACAATCCCTACTTTATGATTCTAATGGGAATCATAAATTTTCTTTTCATTGGACTTGGTCGCCCACTCATTACAAATCATGGTCGAGATCATCCATGACCCCTTAAGATAAGGATGTATTTTGGGTATTCGACCTGCTTTCAATAGGCTCCCTACTAAAAAAATACTAGTCGTATACGAATCAACCCATAATGGGTAGACTTTGCCGATACTAAGTGTTTAACTTGTTGGTGCTTTTATTCAATTTGTTGATTGCGTGTTTAATTTTCTGTTAACTTGCAAAAATTATGGCTCAAATTGACCCTGGTGCAACCAATGTATTGAATTAACTGCACTGTCAGGCGGTGAAGAGACATAAGAGGTCACTAGAAATGGTTGGGGTGGCTCGTCCCTATAAATGATTTGGTGCCAACTTCGAATGGTGACAAGCGGGGACACCAATTGTACTTATATAGACAAAGTGGGCATAGATAGTACCTAAAATTGTTTGTCTCTATTGTTGTTGGTGTCGATCGTTCGGTCGTGCTCCCTTGTATTCCAGTTCTTCAGTTCTTTCACACCTTCAGACTTCAACACTTACACTTCTTAACTCTTGAGCGCTCGATCGGGAGTAAACCTGCAGAAGGTTCTCTGACGATCAAGTAAGTACTCTTAATTGAAAGTGCAGGATATCAAAACTGATAAGAGCGCACCTCACTCCATTGTAGAAGAATTGTTTATAGTGTTTGGTAATGAGTTATTTGCTTGATGGGTCATATCGTACGCATATCTTCAATAAATCAGTGTTAGCTGATTTCTCGGAATGTCATCCAAATTTCTAGGAAGGTATACTTGGAGCATATCTTTAGTAAATCAATGTTAACTGATTTTTCGGGGTGTCACCCGAATTTGGTAGGGTGTGACTCAAATTTATATGAATGTTTCCTTAGTTATCATTCATTATCAATTTGCTCTTTAATGTGGTTGATTATTCGGTCGGTTGGTAAATCAAGATCGAGTGATCTGACTTACTCGATCCCGACCAGTACAAATAGTGTCAAAATCGTTAATTAAAATTTGAAAAAAAAATACACATAATATATCAATTTTAAGTGATTAAAAATAATTTTCAATTAATAATTCTAAGGATTTTGTTCGTAACTTAGGATTGAATTTGAAAGCCAATAAAAAAAAAATTATCGAGCCAACATACAACGGTGGATGTTTAATCACAGAAAGCAAATTTGAATCACGATGATAAACAATTTTTTTTTTCATTCAAAGTTGAAAAAATAGTATTAATTAATACAGAAAGTAATGATTATAAACAATTTTAAAAGATGACAGTTCCACATTTTTTTATTCAAAGTTGTAAAATTAGTATTAATGCAGGAAGTAGGTTTGAAAAGCCATAACGTACGTTGAAAAAATGTATAGGTATTAGATATATTAAAAGAAATGTTACTTTAAAAGCTGTTCATATGATATAATTACATAATTATAATTGATACTGATTATCTTTAATTATAATCAGTTTGTCATTAATATAATTATTAAATTTCTTTTATATTATCCTCTCCTAAATTAATATATATTATTGATTAAATTTATTAAAAATTAAAATCATCAATAACTTTCACTGACTAAGAATATTTGAATTTTAAATAATAAAAACTATCTTGGTGGAAAAAATAAAGTGAGAGGCAGGTCCAGAACATGAACTCCTGACTATAAAAAGGGGTAGCAGCAATCCATGAGGAGGAACCAAGCTACTGTTGTGAGCAATCTCTTTGAAAAAATCACAATGGCAAACTTGAAAGCAGTGATTCTATGTTTGTTTCTCCAAGCCATTGTTGTTATGAATACAATACCAGGAAGCGAGTGCAGAAGCTTCCATCCAAACGATGAAAGTCTGATAGAGAGCACTTGCAAGAAGACTCCCAACTACAATCTTTGCCTTCAATATCTCAAGGCAAGCCCTGGAAGCTCCACTGCTGATGTCAGAGGGCTGGCTCTTATCATGGTAAACGTGATCAAAGCCAAAGCATATGATACCTTGAAAATAATCCATGACTTGCAAAAGAAGGGAGGAGGAGCTAAGCAGCAAGAAGTCCTCAGTTCTTGTGCTAGTAGATACCACACAGTGTTGGTAGCTGATGTTGCACAAGCCACTGAGGCTCTGCAGAAAGGGGACCCCAAGTTTGCTGAAAATGGGGCTAATGATGCTGCCAATGAGGCTACCTATTGTGAGAGTGACTTCTCTGGGAATTCTCCACTCACCAACCAGAACAATGCTATGCACGATGTTGCTGCTGTTACAGCTGCTATTGTTAGATTGCTGCTCTAGATTATCCACTTCCTGAAACCTTTGACCAATTGTTAGAGATGTCTTGGAACCTTGGTCTTACCTGTTATGTAATGCTGCTATCTATTTTAAAGCCCTTATAATAAGTCATATGTAATAAAATCCAAGTCTCTCCTGATTCTCACAAGTTTCCCAAGCACTTGTTTTGCATTCTGACTAGTATCATTCCTCTTTTTCTCTCTCATTTTCATGTCAAGATTTGGATATTTTCATCTGCTTTTGCTAATGGTTTGAAGAAAAGGGTTTGCTACCATAGTTACAGCTAAGTAACGTATGGAGAGACAAAAAATAGAGTTTTTCTGCAAGTTATAGAAATGATAAAAATTTGCGTTTTTTCAGAAATACCAAGAATTATGATGAGACTGTAAATAAATCGTTGCACAGTTGCAAAGACAAAGCTCCTTAAAATACAGTAAACATGAAATATAATTAGTACTTTATGGGAAAACTAATCTGATACAAAATGAGTTAGTTTCACATTTGTTTAGCTGTTTTCGTTTGTAAAACCTTAGAACACTCTGCGGTTAGAATAGGCCTTAGAATTACTATTACTGGGATAACATATTAAGAATAGATTCTAAATATTAAGAATAGATTTTAAGCTTAATTTAATTTTATAAAATTGATTTATAAGATCATATTTATATTCAATTATATATCTTTACTTATAGTCGAAGAGATGTACAATCCCTTAACATTATTACTGAATGACACAAAGTTGCGTTTTTCTGCAAGAAATATATTCTCCTTTGAATGTTAACAAAAAGAGAGAGGCCTAGGTAGATGATTTTAGAATAACTGGGAATTGAGGATAGGCAAAAGTGGTATATTATTCTTGTCTATGCTTTTTTTCCTTCCCTCCTAACTAATACGTGTCTTATTCTTCTTTAGCAATGGTGGGGTAGGAAGAAGTGATAAGGATGAGTGAAGGAGATTAATCTGTGGGGGTGGCTTGTCCTTTTGTGGTGATTGTTGCTGTTTAAGGGTGGTTGGAGATTATGATCAAACCCAACATCCAAACACGGCTCTTCATTATAGCATGTATTGGAGGGAGGGATCACATTTGGTCACTCTATAGAGACAACACGCCTCATCAACCTTTCACTTAGGCCTTCTTGTTGCTACCACAATCGCTCACCACCTTCCTTCCTATTCTAATGCCTGCCACGTAACGATCTACAAATTACTCAAATCTTAAGATCATTTACTCCTTAATCACAACTTTAGAAAGTGCTATTTTTTTTCTAGAAAATGGTAGGAATAACTATAATAATTTCATGTTCTCTGTTCCTAAAGCAAGACAAAGACGACCCACAACGGTGATCACTTCCGTGCACGGCACAGCCTCATAACTACAAAAAGAGAAGACATTGTTCCATCCCAACATAATTTTTCTTCTCCTTTTCTAAGCCATGAAGCCACTATCTTTTATTTTTTACACTGTGGTTATGGCAACAATTTCAGTGCCAGCAGCGACTAACTGCAGAGTGATTCTGCTAAACAAGGGCAATCTGATAGAAGAAACGTGCAAGCAGACACCCCATCACAACCTTTGCATCCAATACCTCTCATCTGACCCTCGCAGCGCCGATGCAGATATCGCAGGGCTAGCTCTAATCATGGTCAACGTAATCAAAACCAAAGCAAATAATGCCTTGGACAAGATCCACCAACTTCTTCAGGGAAGCCCTGAACCAGCTCAAAAGGAAGCACTGATTTCGTGTGCTGATAGATACAAGGCAATTCTGGAAGCTGACGTGGCTCAAGCCATTGCTGCTCTGCAGAAAGGAGACCCCAAGTTCGCAGAAGATGGTGCGAATGATGCTGCTATTGAAGCCACCTCTTGTGAGAGCGGTTTCTCTGGGAAATCGCCACTCACTAATGAGAACAATGTCATGCATGATGTTGCAGCCACAACAGGAGCTATAGTTAGACAATTGCTCTAGTTACCTACTCAACAGGAGCTATAGTTTCTCACTATCTCTGCTTTCTCTGTTTCTGATTTTCATTTGCATTGATCAATTATTAGGAAATAATTGACCGAGCTTAAAGGTGTACCATTGATACCTGATATGTCTCTCTTTCTTGTACTTCTTTCTTCTAATGTATAAGCTATTCAGTCTTTTCAACAACTGTTTGGTAATCAGATCCTTGATATTTTGATAAAAACAGTTTTATCCTGAGTGAAGTAACTGACATTTTAATTCACCTATTCACACCCTTAACTTTTCTTTTTATTATTTATATCCTATTTTTCAAACTTGCTATTTAAGTTTACTGTTTATATCTTAGGTGGTAGGGGTGATAGTTTCCCAGTAAAATCATGCAGTTATTGGAAAAAAGCTTTGTTACTTTTGTTTTAATTTGAAATATTTTCTGTCACATGCTAATATCTGTGACAAAACTGACAAAATGTGAAGCTGAAGCAATTAATGGCTTTAAACAGTGCTTGGAAGTAATCATTAATATTTACTCCCATACCAGTAACATAGTTCGTCCCTTCTAATGATCAATTAGTATGCAACAACCATATTGCTTTTACATAGGGCAATATCATCTTTAGAACTAGAATTATTATTTTTGGTTAAAAAGAAAGGCCAAGACTAGTTAACAGTTCGGCAGTCCCTACGAATCTGGCCATTACTTGGTGATCCCAAGCTTCCCATTTTCAACATTGAATGCTTGAAGTCCTCAAAGAAAGCTAATGGGTTCTCCACATAGTTTTCCACAATCTCTCGTGTCTGATCATTTCCATTCACAAGAGTCTGGTCTGATGGGAGCAATCCCTCCCCAGAGAGAAGATTAACGAAGTATTGGTTATCAAAGGTAGCAGGTGTAGCCAAGTCAAGATGTGCAACTATGTTACCATTATCTGCTCCCGAGCACAACTGTTGTAGTGATGAGATGAAGTCAATGTTTTCTGAGTCGCTACTACTCTGTAATCGAGAGCTGAATGTTGTACAGCGGGCTTTCCCAATTGTGTGCGCACCTGAAAAGTGGAAAATGGGGAAAATAATGGTAATCTTGCTTATTTATCAGTGATTGATAGAGAAGAATTGTCACAGCATGTGAATATAGCATATTGTAAGCTGATTAACCTGAAAGTGCAACCATGTCTTTAAGTGTAAGGCCTACATTCTCGAACTTGGCTAGCAGCACATCAACAGTGGAGTTTGGGCCTGGGATGTTATTATTTGCTGCATCCTTGCTACCAGTAATGCTATCTTTCCTTCCCATTTGCATCTCCCAAATTGGACCTCCTGACTGTAACGTAGTAGTTCAACTTCAATATGCTCAAAAATTGAATAATTGAGCATGAAAAAAAATTACTTATTTGATTATGTAATTATAAAACTTTTTATTTTTTGTTGCCTATAAGATTAAAAGAGTAATTTAAACAAGAAGGCATGAGGTGGGGACAAGAGGGCATGCAGCAATGACGAACCAGAAGAACCGAATCTCTTGCAGCAGTTGCCAGTATGTCAGCACAAGAGACAGTGTGTGGACAGATTAGTTCCAGCTCAGATTTGATTTTGTCGATCACTTCAAATCCTCTGAGAGAATTCAAATTTGGACCTGCAGTTTTCTCACCAACAAAGTCCTGTGTGTCATCCAGCAAGACTGAAGCATCACAACCCTGAAATGTCAACAAAATATTACACTGTAAATGAGGTTTAGAATCTTCAAAACTCAATGTGTGAAGGCAAAAAAATTTCTTGCATTGACAAAGCAATCATGAAAATGTAGCCTAAGCAGTGAGGCTGCCATTCTTGAGTCTTCAGCCACTGCCTGTTCCACCCAATAGAAGATGATGGCCTCAGCCTCTGGGCAAGTGTAGCGGTATATGCCAGACCCTAATGAACAACCAGGATCACCACCATAGGCATCATTCAGGGTGGTTGCAAAGGCTGGAGTGAGCTTAAGCATCACTAGACATAATAGTACTAATTGCATGGTTATATTTTAAGGATGGTAATTATTCTAAACGTTACTATATGCTCAATAGAAGTTTGATTCGATATAAATGCCTACCACTGCTCTTCTATATATAGGAACTTACTAGCAGAATGTAAAGTGATAAAAAGAAAGTTTAAGGGAAGGTGTTAAGAGGGAGTTGTTAAAGACTAAGTCAAGCATAAGAAGTGGTTAATCGAGTCAGTAGTGTATCAACGTAATCAAAACCAAAGAAAGTAATGAATGCCTGGACAAAATCCATCAACTACTTCCGAAGTCCTTGGACCTTGTCAAAAGGAAGCATTGAGGGTTCGTGTGCTGCTGATAGATACAGAGAAATTGTTGAAGCTGATGTGGTAGAAGCAGTTGCAGCTCTGCAGAAAGGGGACCCAAGATCGCTGATGATGCATCTGTTTTGGCCACCTCTTGCAAGATCATCTTCTCTAGGATATCAAATCAACACTCACCAATGACAACAAGGCTATGCTTGTTTAATATAATATGATATTGATCACGTTATAAATATATGTTATACCTTGTTTATCATGTCCTTATTTGAAAGAGCTCTCTAATCCTGAATGAAGTTGTGGACATTTTAATATGAGAAATGCATGAAAGCAGGGGGGAGAGAAGTATATGAAAGATGATTTTTTTTCTCCAAATTGATTGATTGGAAAGCACTGCTAGCCCATGCTTACAAAAAGCAAACAACACACCTCTCACCAATTATTGTATATATGAAAAAGACTGAATTCTCTCTCACATACACAATCATGTTTCAAATACTATTTAGCATTAAATGTTAGTGTTTTTTCTTATCTTGTGTATATCTGTATCTTTTTTTATGTCTGAGATGTTTTTTCCTTGAAGGAGCAAGATAAATTTTACCACTTATTTATACTATTTTAACAAGTTTTTTATCTATTTGAATTTGATATGTTCATGTCAATCATGACTATTGATTATTGGCTTAATTGTCTGTTTAATAATCGAGTAACCAGGTTGAAGGAGGTATAGAGAACAAATCTATCTGAAAAAAGAGAGATCTATTTCCTGACATTTTTTCTAAGAAAAGATTCAATTTTTAATCTGACATGGCTAATCACTTTCATGTGATACTCACAAGTCTGCATAAAATGAATTAAAATGCATCCAATTATAAGAGTCCAACAATTTTTTTTTTCTTTTTATTTCAATTGGTGGCAAACAAATCTCATTTTGTTAACTTGATTTTCTTTCTTTTTAATTTTTGTGATATTTGTGACATTAATTTGTCTTTAATATAAAAAATATATAAATGTGTGGTCCCTTAAATATAATTTTAAAAAATTATTAGACTTTATATGAAGATAGGTAAATAAACAATGTTGAAGTACTGATTAAGTTTAGAATTAATTTAAATTTAATAATAGTATAGAAGTGTACTTTTAATTATAGATATTGTTTGATGAAAATCCTCTAGCCGCAACCACGTAAGAATGAGGATAAATTCTTAGAGTTTTGTTCAGAGACTTATTAGCATAAATGAACTTAATTAGACTTTTGTATATCTTTTGTATGTCCAATAAAAAGAACAAATATAGGAGGAATGAATGTAAAGAGCAAATCAAGATACCTCTGCACAATGAAAGAATATTAGAGTCTTGATCATAGGATTATCAGAAGATTGAGACTCAGCTAGCATCACTAAGACTAAGTCAAACATCTTTTTATGGTAGACTTTAATTTAAATAATTTGTAAAAAAGTAGAGTAAGACATTTTATTTGGACCATGTATTGGACCTTAGTTTAATTTTGAGTATTGTATTTGGGCTAATATAAGAATGAGTGTGTATAGTAATAGAGTGAGTGTGTATTGTAAAGTGACTCGTCACTTGGCATGAGAAACATGAGTGTGACATGAGAATGATGAAGGTTCACATGATTCTTCCTCAATGGAGAGGATTCACACCAATTAAGAGGTGGCATTTGTCAACCTCTCAAATGAGATGAAGACACTTGTCAACATCTCATTTGAGAGGATCATGAGCATGGAATGTGATGACACTTGTCACCTTGTCATTGAAGAGTTTTTAAGACAAACTTTCTATAAATAGGAGTGCACCTCTCTTGTAATTTTTTAATTTGGAAATATATAAATATTATGGTGCCAAATTGTAGACAAAATGTTTGCCTAAACTCTCTAGATTTGTCTTTTTCTTATCCTTCTCTATAACCTTTACTAGTGAATTGACATAACCTTTCACTAGGATTCTTCCACTCATCTACTCCAAAATAGTTACGACTCATAACTCAAATTCCTTCATATTTCCTCAAACTTCAATTGTCCAAACGAAAGCAAGCAAACATGGGAAGAAAGCTATTTAACTCTATAATAACCACTCTAACTGTTATATTTAAGAAAAAATTTAAATTAATTGATGATTTAAAAATATTAACATTAACAATGTATTAAACTCTTAAAGTTAAATCATACAATTTAAGAGTTGGGTTAAGTCAAGAGTGGTAATCCTTCATGCATGTAACAAGTAAATTTAGATTAAAATGTTCTTTATATATGTCCACGTATTTAATATTTAGGAGTATCTAAACCAAAAATAGATCAGGAGGGGATATTTCAATATTTGTTATGAAAAGAAAAAAAAAACACCAAAAGCAGTTCAATCTTCTACCTATCAATAAATCACCAACAAGGATTGTAGGGAGAAAAATGATCACATATAGATAATTCCATTGTCTCATGAATGTGACATCTCAATACAAGAGAGCGAGTACAATGTATAAATACAAGGTTAAAAAAAAAAAGTATCCACCATCATCACGTTATAACTTTTATTTTTACTAACATAATATTCATTTATTGATTTTTTTTTTTTTTTTGTCTGCAGAAACTGCTAGAAATGATAAGGTTGGGTAAAAAAATAAATTAACATATAGGTTGGTCATTTTCTCTGTGTGGCTCAACATAGATTTAGGGTGGTGTGACCTCATTCAGTTTAGAGATGTTTGGTTCAATTTCCATGTAGGGTACCCTCTGGATACCTTCCTTGGTTTGAAACCTCAAGAACCATTCCTATTTTGTCCTCTTGTGATCCCCACCACAAGAAGTGAACACCTGTTGCAAAATTGATTGGCTCTGAAAGCCAGAATGTGAAGTAAAAAAAAACAAACTACACTATAATATTGAATAATTCATATAAATAATGGTTTTGGGATTTAAAATGTACTAGATACTCATAAAGAATTCCTAGAAGTCCTTTACTAAATTGAGAAAATGTTGAAGCAATTGAAAGCAATTGAAAATTGTTGAATGGAAATAGAGGGTGTTGTTAAACTATAATTGCTATGCTTGTCATTACTAACAAGACAAAAGTGGATTAGTATGACTCCTTAAACTGAAGCTAAATGTTTGGTGTTAGTTAGTGTGTGTTTTTTTGAAGGGATGATTGATAAAAAAACAAAGAAAGCTCAAACACATGCAATCATCAAGATGTTGTCTTTAATGAAGGAAATCTCAGTAATGTCCTTGACCCCTGGTTCTATAATTCCCAGGAAAAGGTTTATTGAATTGAAGCCGACATCATCTCGAAAGATCTCTAATTTGTCATCTTTTACAGCCTACAGAAGAGCGTGAACACAGCAGAAGAAGCTGTGGACCTGTTGGCACCAAAAGCCAGCTGAAAACAAGATATCCGTGATACAAGGAAGGATTTATCCTTAAAATCATGGTGTAGACGCAATTGCAAGAGCACTGCTAGCCCATGGTTACAAAAAGCAAACAACACACCTGTGACCAATTATTGTATATGTGAAAAAGACTCATCAATTTTGCTTTATTGGTTTCTTTTGTAAATTCTCTTTCACACAGACAATCATGTTTAAAATACTATTTACTATTAAATGTTGGTGTTTTTTTCCTTAACTTGTGTGTATTTGGGGTGTGTTTTTACCTGTATGAATGTTGATGGTTGATACTGACCCCATAGCTTTTTTATTACTGATTTAATTGTCTGACTAATAACGTAGGTGTTCATAAGCAGATGTGGACCATGAATCTGAAAGAAGAACAAATGTATTTTCTGAATTTTTGTTAGAAAAGATTCGTTTTTTAATCTGTCATGTCGGAAATGACTAATTACTTTCATGGGATACTCAAGTCGCATAAAATAATTGTTTTCTTTTTTTTCAATTGGATGCAAACAAATCTCAATTTTTTAACTTGCCAAGGAGCAGCCTAACTTTAAATAGCAGCCAAAAAAAAAGGTTGGTGATTTATTCCCCTACCAAAGAAAATGAGGAGGAGCTCACTCTCTGTGTCTTTTTTTCTGCTCCATATTCTTCTTCTATCCTGTATTCTTCTCACACCAAGTCATTCCTCGGATGGGGAGGGTGACGGTGATGGTGATGGTGATTTGGTGGACCAAATATGCCGAAAGACTCCCTTTTATGACCTCTGCAGCTCCATCTTACACTCAAATCCCTTAGCCCCCAAAACTGATCCAAAGGGTATGGCCCTCATAATGGTGAATGACATTCAGGCAAATGCCACTGACACACTCAGTTACATTGAAGAGTTGATCAAGCAAACCTCAGATGAACAATTGGAGCAACAACTGGCTTTCTGCGCAGAGTCATACATCCCAGTTGTCAAGTACATTCTCCCACAAGCAGCTGATGCCATAAGCCAAGGTCGATTTGGGTTTGCCAGTTACTGCATAGTTGATGCTCAGAAGGAAGTAAATGCTTGCGACAAGAAATTTTCTGCCTCATCTCAGTCACCATTAAGTGATAGAAATGACATTATGCAGAAGCTAGTGGATGTGGCCTCGGCCATAGTTAAACTACTATTAAATGGTTGATTTTTTTCTTCTCTCCTTTCCACCCTCATCTCTTGTAGCCTTTAGTAATTATTAGGGCTTTTATTCTTATTCCATGAATAAATGCTTTAGATGCTGGAGTTTGTACAAAGTGGTATAATGTTATTCTGTGCACTCAAAATATGTTCTTTATAAATCTTACTTTTCTTACAACTTGCTGGTCTCACTTTTAGTAGCCTGGTCCCTTTAAATCATAATTGATTATTACATTGTAATATATACGTTTTTAATCCACCTTTTGAAAAAGCAATTTAAAATATTATTAGATTTTTAAAGATACTTCTTACCAAACATGCACATAAGCTATTTCACCACAACCTCTAAACAGGGTTAAAAAAACCTGCAACAAATCAAATAAAGTGAATGGTTACTTCTTACTAACTCCCATTGAGTTAAATTAGACAACCTAGAGCACCTAGGACTGGGAATATGTTGTCTTGGATTTTACCATAGACTAAGTAATAGTGGTAGTAGTTTTGGTTTTCTTCAGTGCCAGGTAGCCTTTTATCAATTATCATGGTGTTGGTACCATACCATTTGGTAGGAAATTCAGTTAGGACCAGCAAATACTATTGAATTGTTTCACTCATGCAAACTCTCTTTAGTTATGGAATGGAAACTGTTGCAGGTGTCCACTTCCTTTATGATGAAGATTGTTTTGTCAACTTTTTCTTAAATTTGTTTGTGGGATCAATCAAGATAGAGAGAAGCAGTGACATGTGAAATCACATGCCTAGTTACTCCTCAACATGCACAATAGTAGGCAGAGTACAAACTGGCATGATAATGGCTTCAATCTCAACTCAAGCTTGCAAGAGCCAACTATCTTGAAGTGTAAATTTATGCATTGTTTTTTCATGGTTGAAAGAGATGGAGCCAACAAACTATTTGTTGTAGAAGTCATCAAATTTATGATTAGATGATACTGTAAAAAAACAGTAAATGCATAAAGTATTTTATTTTTATAATTCAAAAACATTTTCCCCACACAAAATAATTAAAAATTGCACTACTTTTCTTAATAGTTAAAACATAATAATTTATTAAAAAATTCCTTATATATATATATTAATTTGCCTATAGTACACTTGCATCTCTGAAAATTATTTTTCCATTGCACTGTTTCTTTTCCTTTTCTATCACCACTTTCTTGCCAGCTTCATTTACCCTACACCATGTTATTCAATGTGATATCAAAGTTTACATTCAGTATGTTTGGAGGAGTAACAAAACAAATAAAGAATAATAACTTTTTACGTGTTGTTTCTGAATCTTGGTATTTATTTTACTTGGGTTTCTGAATTTTACGTCGGAGTTTGGTGTTTTTGCAACCAGCTATCTTTCAAACTGCAAGGTATTACCATACTCTGATCTTTGTTTGGATGATTTGATTAGTGAGTTAGCTAAAAATCTGCAAGAGTAAGAGAGCAACTAAACTCAACAAAACCATATGAAAGGCTTCACTTTCTCCCTCACATAACAATTGGAAAATGATGAAAAGACAGGATATGATTGCATATGGCGTGAAGCTTGAAAAGCAAAATCTCCTCCAACTCTGAATTTGAACGTGCATGCAACAAGCAGTTGCTGAGGAGGTAACATCCAGCAACACCATTAAGCAATTTCACTCACCCCACTACCCATTCACTGATACTATACATACAGGGAAAAATTGCCCATCACATTCAGTCTCATGATAGTTGTCAAATACATTTTGAAAAGACAAGAAAAAAAAAATCTTTGGTGAGAAGCACATGGGTACAATATACCATATGACAATGACGTTCTTGGTGTCCCTACACTGGCATTAATTAACCAGCATCTCTTCTCAATGTTTTGGCAGGCAAATCTGAACCAGTGAACTGCTGTACAATTCTGCAAGGAACAATCAAGTAACATGATTATATTACAAGGTTGCCTCACCGGTGTTGCATTCTTTATGAATGAAGTCAGGAAAGAAAAAAAAGTGTGCATCTCAACTTACTTGTGGTACTGAAAACCAGGTGCATTTGGATCACTTGAAGATGGATTGAGTTGGTGTTGAACATCAATAAGACCACCCTCTGTTACTCCTGCGGGTACCGGAGATCCCTGGAATGTTGCAACTGAACTTTTTCCAGACGACATGCCTGTAAAAGAGAACATATGAAAAACTAAGACCTCAGAGAGAACATTGTTTTCTCATGAATTTGATTCTCATCTTACACTGAAGTTAACTCCATACCAAAAACATTTGATGATTTGTTAATAATATAAGGGAAACTTGAAGAGTACAAATAAAAGACAATTGCAGTATTCTCAAATACATATCAAACACAATCATATGACAGCAATTCCAGCCCTCTCAGCATTTCAAGTCTGTATATGCTACCAAAGTTTATACTAAAAAATTGGGTGATTTATTACTGTTCCAACTGCAAATAGTTTTACAAACTACAAGCCCTTTGCAAAGTACTCTGAACACATATCTGACAAATGGGGAGCAAATGCATACAGGGAATGGAAAAAGGTTCTTAGTTTCTAGTTGGAGAAAAATAATTTATTTATTTATTTATTTAGATCTGCATAACCCGGTTGAACCTCGAGGAGTCAAACTCGTAAAGGGAAAATATTTAGTATGATTACACATCACCACAACTGAGTGAACAGTCATAATAAAGGAAAGAAACCAAAAAATCTTGAAAACTTTGATTAACATGTCTCAATAGAATTAGTTGGGACCATTACTTCAAATATTAAGTATTGAATCAAACCATCTGTGTGAGTGTACATGACTAAGCTCATTGTTTGACAGGAATGTGTTTTAAAATAAAATCATATCTGTTTTCCTTCTTTCCTTTTTCCTATTAATAGTAAAATTATCCCATAGCTGGACATTCAAACAGATAATGAAAAAATAAACTAGGTGGGTATTTCATAGGAGAATACTCAACAAATATTAACTTCAATTATCTCCCCTTTATAAATGCTGAACAGAATTCCATTCAGCGTTAGAGTTTTGCAAAACGGTTTTTCATGAATTCTCCAAATATAATACTGAAGTAACAATAATCACGAATTTGAAATGGTCAAACTTAGAAAATAAAACCAATAGACAGAGGTGGTATTGAAATGGCAGAATCCAAAGGTAACAGAAAAAGGCAAAACAATACCCAATTCAACAGTTAGCAACACTTTAATCATTGATAATTTGCTAAGTGATAACTCAAAGTTAAACTTAAACCCCAATCATGTTATAGTGCAGAATAGTAGGGAAAAAATGTGATATGCAAGGTAAGAACTACTTCGGTTAGAACCATTACCTTGGAGTAATATCACAATACAGAAGATAACAGTGAAAACCATAGCAAACATGCTGCTACTGGAAGATGATGATGCCTTAGCAGCCTTCATCTTCTTCAAAGCTTTCATTCGCTCAATCCTCGCGCGCTTTAACATGGCAAGTTCAGTGATCTCCCTGATTAGCTTATGGTCAGCTGCATCCATTGATGGAGCCCGTGGAGCTCTTGGAGGTTTGGGAGCCTTCTTATTACTGGACTTTTTACGTTTCTCCTTTTCTGGGGTATCATTCTCCACACATTCTACTGAGTACAACTTGCTAGTCACTTTCACCATGTCCATTGAAACTACTGTTAACTTTGACTCATTGCAGAATCCGCTATACCTATCCTCACCTTTTATACAAGAAATCTTAGTAAACAAAATCTTTCCTTGTTTTGTGCTACCTGGAGAAGAACCATTCTTTGAGTCATCTTCAACCACTGCCAACCCACTTTCAAGATCAATTTCAGCATAATCATCCTTGACACTCTTATGATCCATCCCAAACCCAAAATCACAAAACTAATCTGACTCTTCTCCCTGCCTGATACCCTACCCTACAAAATTAGGACAAATGTCCGCTGAACTGTTTCCCCTAACTCAATCCACAACACAAAATCACCTCATAACATAAAATATCACCAAAAGGATAAAACAAAAGTAAACCCAGGAATGGACTAACCCTGCATCATAACAAGAAAAATAATTCAATCAGTTAAAAACAAAAAAAAAAAAATAGTTCTAAGCAGTAAGCCAAAGAAAAATGAAGAAAAGAATATAACTGGGGACCCAAAGGAAGGAAAACTGGAGAAAGACATAAAGTTAAGCTTTTGAAAGTAGAAGGCAAGCTTTGTGGAAAAGGGAATACCTTGCTTGAGGGAAAGAGAAAGAAGACGAGATCCAATGAGGGACAAAAAGCATGAGAAATGGAGTTCACAACATTACAGGGAAACAACCTCACTCACTACAATTTAAAGATTTCAATTAAAATTTAAAATCTTTCTCTTTCTTTTCATTGCCAGAGCCATTTCCATGTGATGCCTTCAAAAAAACTGCACATTTATAGTACAGAGCGAAAATACTAGGAAGGAAGGACCAACGCAGAACCGCGCCGACAGTTGGCAACTCTGTGTTTCACCCTCTTCCTCACATTTTTCTTTTCTTGTTTTTATTATTATCTAATCCCTTTTCTAAACCTTTTTCAAACGGATTTCGTTTTCATCAAACTTTGTCTCCAAAACGTGCTTTTAAAATAAGTGTCTGTTGTGTTACTGTTGACAGAACCCAGTTTGAGTTAATATGATCGTGTCAAAATGTTTTGTTTTATTTTATTTTGTTAAAGAAATTTTATGGAAAATTCCGTTTTTACTTTTTCTAACTTCTAGAATAATAAGAATTTTCATACTTCATCTCAAGCGCGTTAGTTTTAATGAAATTTTAAATAGATTTTATTTTTAATATGTTAGTTGTTCCACACTTCTTAAACATGGGTAAAAAAGATGATAATGATGATGACGACACGCGAGCAAAGAAGATAGAAACAAAAAAAATAAGAAAAAGTGACGCGTACATATAAAGAAATTAGAATAATAAAATATGAATTAGTACCGTAATTTTTATTTTCTCTTCAAACGTTGTTCTGTGGATATGTCTTTTTACACGTTTTTGTTACCTAATGCTACTTTAGACACAGTTGTACTCGGTTTTGTGGATATTCTTCACCGACACTTCTTTTAGGTTATTTATTTATTTATTGATCTAAATTCTTAAAAAATATTAAATTTATTAGTGACAGTTAGATTTTGTGTAGAAAACGCACTCACAATAATAAACCTTCCTTATTTGATTACGAGTTTAATTTTAAAATGGAAAAGTTTTCATTTGAAAATAAATAAATTTATTATTTTTAAAATTTTCTTAATTAAAAAATGAGTTGTATTTTTCACTGTCAAAATTCGAAAACCAAGACCGTATTCCGTATCGTGTCGTCTTCCTAAACTGCGTAAAAGACTTAAAAATATTATTACCAAACATCATAAATATAGCATTATTCCAACACAATCATTATAAATAAGTGAATATTTTTAGATGAAAATGTAATAAAATTCTGATTTAAATTTATACTTTTTATTCGAATTCAAACTAACTTAAGGATGAAAGTATAATTAAAAATACCTATATCCAAAAAATCGAAGATATGAGAAAATAAAAAAAGAAAAACAAACCGAGAATAAGTACAATAAAAAGAAAATCTGTTCTGTAGCAAGATATTTCATGTGACACTTTAATTTTTAATTGAATAATGTCAAAAGTAGGCCATAATAAACTTCAATGTGTAGAAAAAACACTGACAATAATAAACCTTCTATATTTGATATATTCACTTAATTTTAAAATGGGAAGGTTTTCATTTGGAAAAAGATTGCTTCGTGAATTTTTAAAATTTCATGATTTAAATTGGAGTTGTATTTAAGGTAATAATATAATTTTAATTAAATAATGTCGAAAGAATTTAAGGTGATACACTTAAATTTTATCTGGAAAAAGTAAGTAATAAACTTCTACACAGAAAAATTATTATATGGTTTTGAAACTTTTTAGTTTATAATATCAACTAATATTTAAACTACATGTATTTAAATTTTAAATGTTTGATTACATATCGCGTTATCAGGAATGCAACTTTATGAAATAGTAAAAATAATTAATCTTGATTGAGGAATACATTATTTATAAAACGTATAATTATGTAAATTAAATTTATATAAATATATAGTTTATTATTTCTCTGTAACCTTTGTTTTAATTAGTAAGTTACTTTTAGTTAAAAAATGAAAAGTAAATATATATTAGAAAAAATATAGATCTAAGAATAAAGTTGATAGATGAGCAGTTTTGCTTTACTAATGTAAATTGAAAAAGAATTTAAATTATCATGATTACTCATTAATAATGATTAAGAAAAAAAAATATTAATAAAACTGTAGTTTTCTTAACAGCAGGTTGAATAGAATTTTTTTTTCTTATAAAAACTTTCATGTTTAGATGTTTAGGTATCAATATCCAACTTCACATCTAGCTAACACCTTAAATAACAATAATAATTTGTCATCACATTAAAAAAAATATTATTAAAATATATATATGGAGGAGAATAAAAATCCTTTCTCTTATTTATTATTTTTATTATAATTACTTTATATTGTTATTAGAATGAGAGAAAAAGAATAAAAAAACTCTTTGAAGGAGAAAAATAATTTGAAAGCATGTGATGAGTCTTTTTTTTATTGATGTGAAATATAAGAGAATATCTTTTATCATCATCATTAATTTTAATCATAATTATGGTTTGATTTAGAGAAAATAAAATATTGTTAATTTTTTTTAAGTAGAAGAGATATTTTGACAATATGTTTATATGGTTGTCCTTGAATAAAATAAACATATTTCAACTTTGATATAGTAAATTATAAATACGATATGTTGAGTGTCTTAGGATTTTATTTTACTATAATGTGAAATCTTATTTTTTGTTTTTATATAGTAAATCATTATAGATATATTTGAGTGCACTAGAATTTTATTTTACTAGGTATGAAATATACCTTATTTTTTTATTTTGATATAGTAAATTATTATAGATACATTTGAGTGTATTAGGATTTTATTTTAAAAGGAAATCATGTGATATCTTAAATAAGATTATTATATAGCTTGGATATAGTAAAAAATAAATTATTCTTTTTAATGTGTGTGTCTATATTCTTAATGTATACAAATAGTGTTATTAAAACACACCATTACTGTTGTTAATGCACACCATTAATGGTGTCTCTAATTCTACTTGTTTTTTTAAGGCACATCCTACTGCTATTGTTCTTATTTTTATTTTTAACGCATATTGTTTCTGTTGCTGCAGCAGCTAACACATGCATACAGTTATTGCTGCGATCAACACACGCATTAAACTAAGGAGAATCCGTGGAAGTGTTTTAGAATTTTCTTTTATTTTTATTGTTGATGATAATTGTAATGATCATGATAACATTCTTGATGAATAAAATTTACATTTTGAAGAGACATTTTTCTGTGTTTGGTTAATTATATATTAGTATTGTGTTAAATTTTTTAATAAGGAATCAACTAATAGCAAATTCATTTTGCATATATTTATATTTAAATAATTATAAAAAAAAAACATATTTTGCTTCATATTTTATAATATAAATTTGAAAATTATTTTTAAAATATTTCGCAGTTATTATTTTTAGTGTGAAGATACCAATACTCTAATTTTATATACATATATGTATAATACATAATAAAATATGTAATTTTATTAAAAAAATAATACAAATATAAATAAAACAGCGATATGTTATATTATTTATTATGAAAAATAATTATTAATTAGCATATGCATAAGTACTCTATCTTGTAGCATAATTTATTCCATAATTAAAATAAAATTATTATCAGAAACGAAATAAATATTTATTCATGAATGACCTAATTACCATAATTCATCCGTAGTTTTAACTTGAAACGTGAAACCTTGTCTTTCTCATTTCAATATGAATATGAACAGTTGAAAACTATTTCCGTGGATGATGAAGATGATCTGTTTAGTAAAATAGTTTAAAATTTGAATAATGTGTACCCAATTATTTTTTTCTATAATTTTCATTGTGAAGAAATTGGGTTCAGCTGAATCCAGAACCAAAAACGGCATGAAGAAATGGGATGTGGGTAGGAGCAGTGCACCAAAATAAGTGAGAGACATGTTAATGTTTGGTATCTCAAAAAAAGGAAAGAGAGAAGAACTGAAAAAAAAAAGTGCTTTGTTATGATAACCTAAAGACCAAGAATGGCGTTGACTAAAGGAGAGCTTTATATTAAATATCAAGGGTTCATGATGTAAAATACAAATAATCAAATAATTCATGTCGAATCCTTTCATAACATGGTATTAAGTATTTGATCATGTGTTGAACATAATTCTATCGAAGTATATTTTCTGAAAAAAAATGAATTTATCTAAAATATAAAAAAAAACAAAGGTAATAAAATGAGACATTTTAGGAGTGTCTCAACCCTTATATAAATAATCTTAACACAAGATCAACCAACTAACTGGAGATCCAACAGACATTACAACACATCATATTAAGATATCATAACAAGATACAAGAGCACATCAATATACAATTACATCAACCCTTCAAATGAACACATTCTCAAGACAAGACACAAACGTCCAACAACTAAACTCAGTATTTGCCAACAAACAGAAATAAATCAAACACTTAAGCACCAAATCCATCAAATTGACTCTGCGATGAGAATATAAAAGCCAAAAAAACCTGCACAAAACACACCATGTATTCCAAATTTGGACAAATCGTTAAACAAAAATCACCAAATATCAGTCTCTCAAATATCTCATATAACATAAAGGTTCAAAACACCAATCTAAGTAGAATAAATCAACCAATCTTTCCTTTACCGTAACCCAATACCAAAATCATCAAACTGACCCTACCAGGAAGAAACAAAAGCTAAGAAAACCTGCACAAAATACATCACAACTTCCAAACCTAGACAAAACGTTAAACATAAATTACCAAACATCAACCTCTCAAATATTTCATACAACAAAGGGGTTTCAAACACAAATCCGAGTAAGAGAAATCAACCAATATTTTCTTTACCGTAATCCAAGACCAAATTTTATTTTGTACCATAGTAAAAACCTCAACTAGATCAACACACTCGTTCTTAAAAACCACTCTATTTCTATGATTCCAAATTTCACCTATAACACCTACTTAAATACCCCAGCACCTAGCAATAACATGTTTCAAACTTATAGGTTTAAACATTTTAAAGTGCATTTGTGAATCACAATATAATACTGAAGAAATCATCAACCACTCAATACATAGTCCCTAAATTCTTCAAGAGACCTTACATAAACCAAAAAAAAAAGATGACTTATTAGCAAAGATAGTAATCACATTACATTTGTTGATAAAAAAAACGTTACATTTACTCTCTTTTTTATTTGAACCATGTACTTGTCTAAAAAAAAAATTAAAAATATAATTTTATAATGAATAAAAAAACTTATTCTTATAAATAAATATAATATTTATTTTTACTTTATTTGAAATTTTTATTCTCTAAATTTTCTATAAAAAAAATAAGACTTGATAAATGAGTTGTTGATAATAAGGAAGTATTAATTAGTGTATCAAGCTAGTTTAAAGAGATTAATGATAATAGTATATAATAGATGATTCAACTCTTTTTTTTCTCCTTTTCTTTGACTCAAATGAAAGGAAAATGTTGTTAATGTAAGAATTTTAACTTTGAGAGTTCTAATAGTATAATTTAGTTTATGTTTAAAAATAAACTAAAATAAAGACATGAAATGTAATGTTATTGAATATATATATATATATATATATATATGAAAATGATGAAATATATATAATGATACAATATATCAATAATAAATAGGTATATGAAGATGTTATGACCTAATATGATTGTGTATGTGATACTTAGTGTTATTATGACTAGTTATGGGTGTGATGAGGAATACCTATAATTGTATTATGATCTCAAAGGTCATAGTATTAAATATGAAACTCATTATACAAAAATGAAATATTTCAACTTCATTGATGATATAAGTCAGAAAAATTAAAATGAGAAGTGAAATGAGGTATGTGTATTTGATTATTATAGAGTATATGCAACAATTTATCTTGACATAAAAAGTTATGATGAGTTTCATATTTAATATTATGACCTTTGAGACCATAATACAATTATAGGTATCCCTCATCACACAATGAAGAGTTTTTAATATCGGTTAAGATATTAGTATCTGGTATGACTTGTATAATATGAACATTTAAAAATGTGTTTAGTGCAACAAGTTATTTTACATTATGTAGTTGAAAATTCCTGTATTATTTGATAAAAGTGATTAATGTGTAATTTATTATGATATTTTATATAAATAAGAATGTGCATCTGACTATAATATTTGTATATGTTACATTATATATCATGTTTTGTGGTTGTTTATAAATAATTTAACTACAAGAAAATTATTAAATAGAAATCAATTTTAGAGACAAAAAATAATTAATTGTCATGTTAGCTAAATTAAGACTAAAAAAAATTATTAGTATCTAAATTATTTTTTATAATTGATAAATAGTTTCCAAATCGAATTAACTAGTAAGATGTTTTTTAGCTATCAATTTTAGAATTTAAATAATTGGTAGTTAAATCTTAATAGTTATTAAATATCAATTTAAAAACTATTTATCAATAACAGAAACTAATTTAGATATCAATAATTTTTATAATATCTAATTTAACCAATATAACAATTAATTATTTTTTTGTCTCTAATTAATTTTTATTAGATGGATTTTTTTAATGTTTGTCATCCTCATATACTATATATAATATAATTATGTTATGATCATATTTATTACATGAAAATATCATATTACACATAACAACATAAGCATATTATATTCTTTTAAGGAGGGACTTCGTGTTCCTGGTTTTTGTATATAAGTTTTATATACTTTTACGACTAATGTGACACGTCTTTCTCTTTTGACATTACAATTTACATTTTTACATTTTTATCAATGATTTCTTGTTTAAATATGCTTTTACTTCACGTAAAAAGTGAATTGATTTTGCTTCTTATAGTTTTTTTTATTTATTTTTCATTCTATAAAATCTGAAATCACTATTCACTAGTACAAAAAGGTAAATTAACGACGGTTAAAATCGACATTTAAAGACGGTTCCAGAACCGTCGTTATTACAGGCGTCGTTAAAAGATATGATTTTTAACGACGGTTCTGGGAACCGTCGTTAAAAGGTATGGACTTATAACGACGGTTGTGAAAACCGTAGTTAAAAGTGGTTTCTATTTTTTCAAAAAAAAAATTACGTGACTTTCAAAGACGGTTCCTCTAGGAACCGTCGTTATAAGTGTCCCTTTTAAAGACGGTTCCAAGTGGAACCGTCGTTATATGTACTGTTTAAAAAAAAATAAAAAATTTTATTTTTTAAAAAATCTCAAATAACCTGCATAAAGTTTTCAATTCCAGAAAATAAAAACATTTCAAATCATAATTTAAATATAAAAATTACATACAACAAATTATAACATAATACAAAAAAGTTTGGTAATATATGAAAAAATTTGTCATTGTAATGATTTATCTATACTAGAGTGTTATACATGGTTACAAAATACTTTGACCATGTTGTTCTCACATACTCCAATGCTTCTAAATTTAGCGGGTGTTGGTCGTTGAACAACTGTGACATTTGAAATATTTTGAATTAGTGCATGATTAATAAATCTCAAATTTTAAAGTGTTTATTGTATTGAGGTATTACCTTATCCCAACCTTTCATAATTTCAGCTTGCAAAATAGTCAACATCCACTGCATAACATAATAACCGCACTCATAATTTTGAGGTTGCCTGTTGGACTGCATGTGAAAATAAATGTATTAAATGAATGAGTGAAACACATTAAATTAAGTGAACAAATATACTTTAAATACCTTAAGGTACATCCAAGTGAGTTTTTGTGCGTTTGAAGTTCTCCTCCCACACAACATATTATATCCAGAGTAAGCACTAAAATAATAAGATTTCATGTTAGAATACATAACATTATATAATATATAAGTAATAATAAATGTTAAATGAAACTGTCGTACCTATCTATAATGTTTTTAAAATAGGCAGGAGGTTTTTTATGCAAGGAGCAAAACCATGCAGCGGTATGATCTTGAACAGATATGATCAATAGTTGCCAATGACGCCTGTATAACAAATCAGTTAATTAGTTTCTCTTATTTCAATAATTTATTAAAACTTATTTAATAAATAAGAACTTACTCATGGATGTACGGAGCAAAATAAATGTGTTTTCCACCATTCTTTAAGGCAGTGGTGATGTATGTTTGTGTTTCCGACTTCTTGTTTCCAATTGATTGAGTGATTTGAGGGTCTAAAAACCCATATATATTATGTTTCCCCTCATCAAAGCATAATCCAGAAAGATACCTAAATTTCAATAAGTTAGTACTAGTATATTTAATAAATCAAAAGTATAAAGAATTTAAAATTTGAACTTACATCATCCATAATTGCAGAACTGTTATGTTAATCTCTTGATCTCCGGATGCAAGGTCCAACAAATCAGACATGTGAACGTACAACGGTAGATTACTATGCCTTCCAAAAACATTGGCATCCCATGGAACCTCTAAGACGGTTGTATCTAAAGCTGTAGCAACTTCCACCAATGCCGCCAGAGGATCATCAATGGAGACTATTTTCTTCTTTCCCAGAGGCAAATTTGTCTTAGGTTCCTGCTACTCATCAAAACAAAAAATACTTAAATTAGTTAGAATGTAATATATCATAATTGTATTAGTATTAGTGCAAATATATACCATAGAGTCTATAGGTCTGACGAGATGTCTAGGCCAGGCAACGAAAGTATGTAATGCCTCTGCCACAATTGTCACCTCTGATGTCGGCACAGGAACTGCAAGATCACCATAAAGGACCTTCTCCACCGTGACCTTCATCAAATTAGAAGAAAGAGGCACATTGTGTAACATTGTGACCCCTTCATAACACTTACCCAAGGCAACGAATCGGGTTGAGGAATTACACTCAACATATAATTCGCATTGGCTAGTTGAGCCAAAGTCATCCCCTGATAGATCAACTGCCGAACAACTCCCTTTAGTGCTGACTTTCTTAATAGGAGGCGGAGGTGGTTCATCTTCTACCATAGTAGGTGGTTGCTGTGAGTGTCCTAAACCCTCCAACCGCTTTTTGAACTCCATTTCCATTCGCGCACTAAACTCCTCCATGAAGCTTTCTTTAAGCTCTTGAGTTACCTCAGCCTTTAACTGCTCACGTAGTTGTAGTAAATACTCTTGGCTAGGTTCATTGGACAATTGTTCCTTGCTGTGTGATGGAGGTCCAAAGTATGACCGAATCCCAACCCCATATCCAGCTACACGAACACGTCCAGGGTGTTCAGGTCGTCCGAGAGCAACATTAAGAATATCATTGCGACCACATGGTTTAAAAGTCCCCTGTGTTGATTGCTCATTAAGAGAATCCTAAAACAAATGAAAAGAAATTGACAAACTTCAACACATTGAATTTAAAATAACACATAGAATTTAAAATAACACATTGAAAAGAAATTGTCAAACTTACAATGCGTTCAATTGTTTCTTCTGTAGACTTAGAACTCCATGTCCCTAATGTGTTTATACGGGCACCCTTCCACATCTCATGTCGGAGTGGTGGGGATGGAGGTCTTAAAGAATCTACACTATTCATTTCCTCAATGGAAGTAGAACGTGCTTTAATCTTTTCTTCAAGCATCCTCTGCTCTAGCAACTTATAACCACCACGAGACAATAGGTGTGGGGTATCATTATGTGCCTGATTGGCTTTTGCTTTGTTTCGAACCTCCTATCATAACACTCAAAATTTAGTAATACGTTAATATAAACTATATTCAAATATAAAAGTGATACTAACCTGCCATTTTTCAGTTTGTCGAATATTGACAAACTGCTGCCAAGTTTCTTCATCAATGGATGCATATTTTGCACAAGGATTTTCTTCTTTCCTTTTCCCATATATATAATCTGTTGTCAATTTTGATTTAAACTGACGAAACTTGACACCCACATCTGAAAGAACCTTCGCTTTCAAGGTTTCCACATTCGGGATGTTGTAATGTGTCTACATTGTTTGAAAGAATTAGTTCATAAACAAAAACAAAGTATAAAAGAACTTTAGATTTAGCAAAGTAAAAACAGTTACATACCAGAATATCTTGCCAAATCATGTTTTTCTCGTGGTCAGTCACGTGATCCCAAGACTGAGTTAAGATAGAGATCCTTTCACGAGAAAGTACTCCGAGATAACTCCTATATTTCTTTGCATGTTGCCCAGTGGGCACACCAGTGTGGATATCAATAGACAAAGGTATTTTGTCATCTTTACTAATCTTCTTAAACATATTCTTCAATCTTGTAGGTCCTCTACCAGTTTTTGAATGGGAAACTTTATCATCTGCCATGTTCCTGTTATCAAAAAAATATAATAAGCATCAAGAATATGAAATATAATAAAAATGAAATATATTGTAAAACTAAACATGAATCACATGTACATACAAATATATATTCCTTCATCATGATCATTTCGAGTTGCATGTACAACATCAGCAACATCCTCGTACTCTTTATTGATGGTCGTTCTTGTAAGTGATTCAATCTCACAAATGTCATTGTTTGTATCTTCTGGGTCATTATGTTGTTTTTTTCCATGTAGCACAACAGACCAGTGGTCAGACGTAGGATCTTGGATATAGAAAACTTGGGAAGCTTGATGTGCCATTATAAATGGTTCGTCATGATAACCTATCTTTCGAAAGTCAACCAAAGTCATTCCTGATTCATCAACTTTGACACCAGTCTTATTGTCAACCCACTTGCATTTGAAAACAGGTACAGTAAACTTGGTATAATTAACTTCCCAAATCTCTACTATGACACCATAATAAGGCATTGATCCCACAACAGGATTTTGATCCTTTGCAGTTGAAAACTGCATAGACTCTGCCTCCAAGGTGACTCCGCTATTTTGCACTGTACTCCTATCATCTCGAGACTTTGTGTAAAACAAACAACCATTTACTTCATAGCCAGAACAACATAAAACATCAAATTTGAGACCGTTTGCAAGCCATGTTAATGTTTCAGATGCTGATGGATCATTCATTATTTGTTGCTTAAACCATGACATGAAAGTTTTGTTATGCTCAATTAACACCCATTTTTCTGATTGTCTTGGATTTTTATATTTGACAATGTCTTTGTGTGTATCTAAGTATGGTAACACCTCATCAGTGTTATTCAAGATATACAAGTGTGCTTGCAGAACCTCTTCTCTAGATTTGCTTATGACATGTACACCTCTTGAAGATTTACTTATGAATCTACGAGAGTGCCAAGCTTTTTCAGGAACTCCTATACATTTGGCTTTTGACATGTACTCGGAACAAAACTCAATAGATTCTTCTGAAATGTATCTTTCAATAATGGAAGCTTCTGGACGACATTGATTCTTCACATATCCCTTCAAAATCTTCATGTATCGTTCAACTGGATACATCCATCGCATATAAACTGGCCCACACAATCTGATTTCTCTTACAAGATGAACAACCAAGTGTACCATAATATCAAAAAAAGATGGAGGAAAAAACATCTCGAGTTGACACAAGATAACAATTATTTCTTCTTCAAGTTCATCCAACTTCTGAGAGTCAATCTCTTTACTACATATGGAATTGAAAAATGAACATAGTCGAGTGATTGTATGCCTAACATTTTTGGGCAAGATTCCACGAATAGCCACTGGTAATAATTGTTGCATCAGAACGTGACAATCATGTGACTTTAAGCCAATTAGTTTCAAATCATTCATAGATACAAGACTCTTCACATTTGAAGAGTAGCCTTGTGGTACCTTAACACCTTTAAGACATTCACAAAAACTTGTTTTCTCTTTCTTTGACAAAGTGTAACACGCTGCAGGCAAGTATGTACGTTTACCAACTTCTCTCGGTGCCAATTCCTCTCGTATATTCATTTCAATCAAATCCAGACGTGCATTCACACCATCCTTTGTTTTGCCTTTAATGTTCAGAAGTGTTCCTATTAGACTGTCACACACATTCTTCTCTACGTGCATTACATCTAGACAGTGTCTAACATCCAACTTACACCAATACGGAAGATCAAAAAAGATTGATCTCTTCTTCCATATTTCACTCACCGTTTGCTTCTTCTTCATTTTTCCAAAAGTCACATTAACATTTTTGATTTTTTCATAAATTTCAACACCACTTAAGGGAGTGGGAAAAATGTCATGTTCTTGGTATCCGTTAAAAGCTTTTTTCAATCGACGATACGGATGATATTTCTTTAGAAATCTACGATGCCCAAGATACACGGTTTTTCTTCCATGTTTCAACTGCTCATAAGATGTCTTGTCTTGACATATTGGACATGCTCTATGGCCTTTCACACTATAACCTGACAAGTTCCCATATGCAGGGAAGTCATTGATAGTACAAAACAACATCGCATGCAATCGGAAAGATTCATTTTTAAACGCGTCAAACACATCAACCCCTTCATTCCACAATAATTTCAAATCTTCAATCAATGGATTAAGATAAACATCTATGTCATTTCCAGGTTGTTTTGGACCAGAGATCATCATAGATAACATCATGTATTTGCGCTTCATACACAACGCAGGAGGTAAGTTGTAAATCACTAACAAAACGGGCCATGAACTATGATTACTACTTAAATTTCCAAAGGGATTCATTCCATCAGTTGCCAATCCAAGTCTTAAGTTTCTTGATTCTTTTCCAAATTCAGGAAATTCTTTATCAATATTCTTCCACTGCAAAGAATCAGCAGGATGACGAAGTAATCCATCACATTTTCTATTATCTGCATGCCACCTAAGGTTTTTAGCGTCATCTGCATTTGCAAACAAACGCTTAAGCCTTGGAATTATCGGAAGATACCAAACAACCTTAGCAGGAGGACCTTCCTTTGTCAATTCATCAATTTCATCATTCTGACCAACCTTAACCTTATAGCGTGACAAACCACACCTGGGACATCTTCTTAAATCTTCATACTCATTTCTGTATAAAATACAATCGTTAGGACATGAATGTATTTTTCTATACTCCATACCCATTGGACAAAGTATTTTTTTCGCCTCATAATTTCGATTGGGCAAGGTATTTCCTTCTGGAAGCATGTCCTTAAGCAATTGAAGCAATTCTGTAAAACTTTTGTCGGTCCATCCATTCATTGCCTTCAAATTCATCAACCTTAACACTGCTGATAATCGTGTGAAGTTAGTTGAACCAGGATACAAAGGAGTCTCTGCATCATTAGACATATTTTCAAAAACTACATTAGCAAATGATTCTGCTCCCACGTCACGAATCATGTCTTCTAATCTATCATCCATTGAGAAATGAACTTCCTCCGAACCTCCGTGCACACTTGGCAAGTCTAACAATTCACCATGCCACGTCCATGTCGTATAACTTTTCAAAAATCCATCACACAAAAGATGTTCTCTAATTTCAGAAACAGTCAATATCCTTCCATTTAAACAATTGATACAAGGGCACCTTATCCTTACTCCATTATTATAACTAACGGCATTATGTTCTGCGAATTGTATGAACTCTTCCACCCCTTTTTCGTAAGTATCACTTATTCGTGATGTATTAATCCAACTCCGATCCATAGAACTGTTAAACTAAGAACCAATACTTTCAATATGTAATCATGAAAAAATAAAACAAAAATGCCGAAGGTCGGACACCTCCGGACTCAGAACCAATGCGTTCAATATGTCAAAACAATATATAATCATTGAAAATTAAATCAAAACTGCCGAAGGTCGGACACCTCTGGACTCAGAATAAATTCGTTCAATATATGCAATCAATATCTAATCATGAAAAACTAAATTCAGATTGCCGAAGGTCGGACACCCTCGGACTCAGACTTAGTACATTCAATATATAAAATCAATATCTAAATCAGAACAAACACTCTCAAAATATAATAAATCAAAATTTAATACATAATTAAATAATAAATAAACATATACTAACCTCAAAATATAAACACTGGTCGCAGGGGTAGAGCAAGATGGCGCTGGTGTGGAGCGGGGCGGCGCTGGTTGCAGGGTTGTGGCAGCGTGAGGCCACGCTGGTCACAGGGGGCCGCGGGTGAGCTCTAGTCGCGGCAAAGCAAGGCGCGTGCGAGGCTAGGCGGCGCGGGTGAGTGCTAATCGCGGCAGGGCACGCGCGAGGCTAGGGCGCACGCGAGTCTAGGGCGCACGCGAGTCTAGGGCGGCGCGGGGAGCTGGGGCGGCGCGGGGAGCTGGGGCGGCGCGGGGAGCTGGGCCGGCACCGAGCGCACAGGGGCGCGCGAGTAGTAGGGGCGCGCGAGTAGCAGGGGCGGCGCGGTGGTTGTCGGTGTGAGCGCGAGGTCTAGGGTGGAGAGCTAGGTCGCGCGGGCGGTGGAGCGGCGACACTGGCGGTGGCGTGAAGGTACTGGGTGCGGGTGAGAATGAGAGAAAGAGGGAAACTGGAATGTGAAAATGAAGAGAGGGAAGGCGCGCTGGTAAGGGAAAAATTAAAAAAACAACTCACTTTTAACGACGGTTCAGTAGGGAACCGTCGTTAAAACCTCCTCATCCACATTTAACGACGGTTCAAGCTATAACCGTCGTTAAAAAGCCAAACAAAATTCAATATATTTACGAAACTGCCACCGCCTCGCTTATTACGATGGTTCTTTTCTAACCGTCTTTAAAGGGAGTCATTAATGAAGTTTTTTGTACTAGTGATTTTTTTTCCTTTAAAATTGAAAATTTTGGTTTTAGTCTCTAAATTTTATTTAATTTTCATCCTTCAAAAAATTTAGTCATTGTTAGTCCCTAATATTTCTTTTAAGAGAATGAATAGTATTTATCTTACATGTTTTAAGAGTTCTTTTTATGTGATGTATATGAACATTATAATACTACAGTAGAATAAGTCACTTGAAATTATCATTTAGTATTTTCTTTGAACGCATTAGTAATTAATAAAGATCATATAATACCAACAATCGAAAGCGATATTTTTCAATTTTTAAAGAAACAAAAACAAAGGCAAAGTTTGTAATGACTAAAATTAAAATTTACTTATTCTTTTAGATAAAAATATATTTAAATCAGAATGAAACCACGTGCCTCTACAAGGAAAAAAAAAACCCAAATGGTAACACCTGAAAGGAGTTATATGTCTCTTTCGTAGATACATAAAAGGAAAAAAAGTTGATTATTTTGTATGTTCTCTCACTGTGTAAATCTGATGAAAAAAAGAGTCAAAACATCCATTTTTCTTGAAGGATTTACATTCATAAAACATACTTAATTATCTTTAAACAATGTTTTAATTAAACCTTAAATCCTAAACAGATAAAATTTATTGTTCTCCTAATATAACAACATATTAGTGAAGCAAAATCTAAGAATATTGGTAAATTATATGCATAAAAAATAAAACTGAAATTCAATAAACCACTAATATTGTGAAGATTGAGAGAGCAAAAAAATCAAAGGTGAATTTTTTTCATATAGTTTGTCATTCATTTTTCGTCATCCACTCTTAATTAAGCTAAAAAAAATCTTATCAACTTAGGGAAAGATGATGATGAACATGATGAAAGAAGACGTTCAAAGAAAAAGGCATAAATAAATAAAAAATATTTTTTTAATAGTGTTGTTGAAAGAAGAAGACACGAATAGAAGAATGGTTTCGTTTTTCTATGTAGCTAACACAGCAAATTGAATTGAAATTGTTTTTATTTACTAATTTTGAATACATATTTTAGGATTAATTTCTTTTGTTTAATTTATAAAAAAAGACAAGTCTTTTCTTATTTTCAAACTCTCGTTAGTTTAATTATACACTTTTATTTTCACTTTAATCTATACTTTTTATGCTGGTTTTGTTTAGTTTTAACTTTTAACTTCATTCATTCTTTCTTAAAATAAGGTTAATTTAAGAAATTATAATCATAATTCGTTAATACTTGATAAGGAGTGTAACAAAATTTTTAATAGAGTTAATAAATATTACAAGAAAATTATGAAATAGAAATCAATTTTAGAAAAAAAAAATAGTTGAAATAGTGACTAAATTAAAGATTATTTTAGAAACTAACAAAAAAAATTGGTTTCTAAATTAGTTTGTATTATTGTTAATTGATTTTTAAATTGATGTCTTAGTTACCAAGGTTTTAACTACCAATTATTTAGATTCTAAATTCTAAATTTGATAGCAAAAACTTTGGTTGTTAATTAGATACTAATTTAAAAACCATTTAACAATTATAAAAACTAATTTAGAAATTAAAAACTTTTTTAATATTTAAAATAGTTTTTAATTTAATTATTATAGTAACTAATTTTTTTTTTTTCTAAAATTAGTTTTTATTTTATGATTTTTTAGTAAAATAATATTTATTTTTAAGATAGGATAAAAGGAATTGAAATTATTAAGTTGCTAGTGAGAAAACAGACAAAATAAAAAAAGTACTGATAAATTTATGATTATAAAAATAAAAGTACATGTATATTTTAAATTGCAGGCTTATTTTAGTTTTTTTATTGAGGCACCGTCATCACCAAATTCAGAAATTTTCCAACTCAACAGAAAATAGAAACTTTTATAGATTGGCACTGTTTTCTTCTAAAAGCAGTGGTAAGAATGAAGAATGATTGGTGGATTTGTAGCAATTTTCAAAAAAGCTAAAAGCAACCATAAATAATAGTGAGTGAGTTTAGGATCTCTTTAATAAGTGAGTGGACCTTTGAACATTAATTAGTACGTGCCCCATGCATAAATAAAATTCAAATAAAAAAATATAATAAGATGAGAGAACCATGTGAAGAAAAAAAAAATATAAACTTAAGATCACTGATTAAATTTAAAAATGAATGGAAAAATAATAAGAAATGAAGAAGTGAGTGAGAAATTTCACCTGAACATAGAAACATGAAAAAATGTATGGCGAAGATATTTTTGGGATATTTTATTGAGAGAATCAATAGTTTTGACGTGTATAGTTAAAGATGGATTGAATAAGTTGTGATAAGTGCTTTTGCAGAAGCACGTGGAGTTTGAACCCACGTCCAATAAGTAAGGTACAAGAGCACGTGGGTTCTGATATTTCAAGATTTGTCAGGCTTATCTGTTTCTGATGCCATAATAATAATAATAATATCTTAAATTTGAAATTATTGTTTAGCATTTGAGGACGTTATATAATATTAATTTTTGGAAATAAATAATTGGATTTGAGAATATTATTTTATAACGTGATTGTTCTATGAGTATAGAATTGAAAAAATGAAGAAGGAATGCGGCGAGGTAAGTCCTTTATGGAGACCGCAAAATATTCAACGCGTTTTCTGTTGTCAAGATTGTTATTCTCCGAAGGAATCACGTTGGCACGTGGATTTTGCGGTGCTGTGAAGCCACTCCAAGTAGAGTTAACTGTATGTTTGATTCACATATTAAGTGAATATAGATAAAGAAACGAGTATATAAAGAGAAATTACCTTAAATATATTATCTTATATTAAATTTTTTTATAAATTTAATTATGATTCATTAATATTACATTATTTTTAAAAAATGTAAAGAAAATAAAATTATTTGGATTAAGTATATAAAGTGGATTTATAAAAAAAATTCATTCTAAAATGTAGTTTGTGAATGATATGATAGATTAAAAAAAATTTAAATGTTAAAAATATGAATTTATAAATTTATTTTTATCTGAATAATTAAAAATGAAACAAGATATAATTTTGTGTAGATTTTAGTTAATTTTTCTATTCAAATAAAAAAGTTGTAATATTCATAATCATTAAAAGTTAGAAAACAGTTTTAATATATTAAAACAAAATTAATTCATAATATATATAGATATAAAAAATAATATTATTTATATTTATATTTTTATTAAATAATAATATTCTTATATAAATTTATTTTTTATTAATTATTAATTATTTATATTAATCCTATTATTAAATATTTAATAATATAAATTTATTTAATATTTAATATTATTTTATTTATATTATATTATATATTTGGACATTTTTTATACTGATATAGAATAGCTATAAAAATGTAATAAAAGAAATCCATCCATCTTAATGTAATGTATGAGGAATGTTTTCATCCATTCACTTGCTTTTCTCTCATTGCAAATCAACATTACGTTAGATTGTTTTTAGAAAAAAAAATGTGAGGAAGGGAGAGAGTGAGTCTGACAAGATTTGAGAGGAAAATGTGAAAAAAAATAAATTTGTTTGGATTGGGTAGTTAGAGTGGATTCGTGAGAAAATTTTATTAAAATTTATGAGTGATGTGATATTTGTGAGAGTATTATTGTGAGAAAACTTTATTGAAATTTATGAGTGATGTGATATTTGTGACAGTATTATTGTGAGAAAACTTTATCAGCAATTAAATGAAAATAATATTATTATATTTATAATAATAATTATTATATAATTTCTTTATTATAAATAAGTATTTTTGTGTTAAAATGTTATCTTATTATTAATTTAATTAATTAATTATTATTTTATTTTATTAAAAAAAAATTGTTAGTTAAATTTATATAATAATTACTTGTAAAAAAAGTAAAATTAGAAAAATCTCAGTGATAAACTGACTTTTCCTGACTTTCTTGTTGTTTTGGGAGAGATGATCTTTACCGTTCACAAGTATATTCTACCTTCTCTTTGTTAGAATATATGGTCTTAAACAAGAGGAGACGTGAATTGTTTATGAAATATTTCCGCAAACTTTAAAGGTATAATGAAGTTCAAAGCAAAATCACAGATATAGAAATCCATAAAGCAATCAATTAAAACTGTTTAAGTTGATTAATAGAAAATCAACCGGTTGTTTTTTCGATTCAACCGATTGTTTATATCAGCAAAATTGAAAACAACTTAAAATCAGAATTTAAATGAGTTCAAAGTAAGAGAAAAGCACACAAGCAATTTATACTGGTTCACTCTTATCCCAAGAGCTACATCCAGTCCCCAGAAACCACTGGGTATCTACTATGCAATCAAAATCTAGATTACAAACACACCACCAAAGAAGTGACCTTGAACACCTCAAGACACACACTTTCTTTGGCACACAAACACCACAAAAATCAGAACACCCTCTGATTCTGCACTTACATACCAGTATTTATAAACACAATAAATTCAAAAAGGATTACACCTGATGAAGATCAAATCAAAAGATTACAACAATCCTATTCCACTTCTTTGAGAAAACCCAAAAGCTTGAATGCAAATCTTGAAAACTCAAATTTGTTTTCACACTTTCACAAATGTCTCAAAATGTTATCAAACTTTAAGAGAGTATAACAACCTCTTTTAAATACTCCAAAAGTTGTTAAAAACATTTAAAGCAAAAGCCTATTCAGTTAGCAAACATAACATAAATTCTGTTATGGATTTTCAACAAACAATCGGTTGAATTCTTGAAACAACTGATTGAATTGGTTTGACAGCAAAGTCAACCAAGTCAAACAGCTTCAAACCCTTTTCAAAAAAACTCTAAGTGATAAACAACCGATTGATTTTTGTCTTTCCACTTCTTCATAAAACAATATTTTTCAAAAAGGTTTTGATTCCAAACTGTTTTAGATTCAAACAAGAGTGGATTACACATCATTCTACCCAAAACCCACCCACCCACACAACAACTCCAGCTTTCCATCAAACACCATGGATTTGGAGTCATCAAAGCTTCAAGATCATCCTTGTTCAACAATCTCCCCCTATTTGAGGAAGACAAATCCTTGGTTGCTTGTGTTGATCTGTTTGAATCTGAACCAGTACCTGCAAAACAGAAACTATACAAACACAGAGCATATATAGTAGCAGGTTATCAAGGCACACTCACTAGTTTTCTGCATAATCAAAACAGTAGAAAAACCAGTCTAAAAAGTGCCAAAAACAATGAGTGTAGCAACAACAATGTAGCAAAATAAAAACTTCAAATCAGAGTTTGTAGTAGCAACATACACAACACATAAACCAACACCTTCTACCCTTATTTTTCTTCACAAATAGAATGAAGAAAGGGATAAAAACAGATTTAAGAAAGAGTTTGTGAATTAAGAATACCTAACTCATTTTTTAAAAAGAAAAATTTGTCCTTTGGCAAAGGTTTTTTGAATATATTAGCAAGCTGCAATCTTGTCTCAATGAATTTCATCTCACAATCTCCATTGTTCACATGATCCCTTATTTAGTGATGACGGATCTCAATGTGCTTTGTTCTTGAGTGCTCAATCTGATTTTTTGTGAGATTTATAGCACTTGTGTTGTCAAAAAGCAAAGGCACCTTGTTAATCTTTATGCCAAAATCTTCTATTTTTTGTTTGAGCCAAAGAATTTGTGCACAAAAACTTCCAAGAACAATGTATTCAGCCTCTACAGTGGAAAGAGCCACACAAGCTTGTTTCTTGCTATGCCAAGAAATAAGACTTGATCCAAGAAGATGACAAGTGCCACTTGTGCTTTTCCGGTCCAGCTTACACCTTGCAAAATCAGAATCAGAATATCCAATTAAGTGTATAGGAGAGTGAGAAGGATACCACAGACCAACATTGGTTGTCCCATTGAGATATGTGAGAATTCGTTTTGTAGCCTTGAGATGAGATTTTTTGGATTTGCTTGGAATCTTGTAGAAAGACACACGGTAAACATGATATCCAATCTACTTGCTGTGAGATAGAGTAAGGAACCAATCAACTCTCCATATTTGGTTTGATCTACCTCTTTTCCAGCCACATCAGCATCCATATAACAACTTGATGGCATAGGTGTGCTAACTTCTTTGCAACTTTCCATTTCAAACTTCTTGAGAATTTCTTTGCAATACTTTGATTGACTTAGGAAAATTCCATCTTTGGATTGCTTGACCTGCAGCCCAAGAAAGAATGAAAGCTCCACCATCATTGACATTTCAATCTCACCTTGCATGGCAACCACAAACTCTTCACATAAATTATCTTTGGTAGTACCAAAAATGATGTCATCAACATAGATTTGGACCAAGATAATTTCAGAATTTGACTTCTTGATAAAGAGAGTCTTGTCAATCATCCCTCTCTCATAGCCATTGGATAAAAGAAAGTTCTTAAGCCTTTCATACCACTGCCTTGGAGCTTGCTTAAGCCCATACAAAGCCTTTTTCAACTTGTATACATGGTTAGGATGTTGATGATCTTCAAAGTCCGGTGGTTGTTCAACATAGACTTCCTCATTGATGATTCCATTGAGGAAAGCACTCTTAATATCCATTTGAAACAGTTTAAATCCACTCGTACAAGCAAAGGCCAACAACAACCTTACAGCTTCTAATCTTGCAACTGGAGCAAAGGTTTCACCATAATCTATGCCTTCTTCTTGATTATAACCTTTAGCCACAAGCCTTGCCTCATTCCTAGTAATTACTCCAGATTCATCCAGCTTGTTTCTGAAAACCAATTTGCATCCAATGATGTTCATCTGGTCAAACCTTGGAACAAAAAACCAAAAATCATTTCTTGTGAATTGATGCAGTTCCTCATGCATGGCAGCAACCCATTTATCATCCTTTTGAGCTTCTTCAATTGACTTATGTTCAACTTGGGAGACAAAAGTCATATGTTTGCAGTAGTTAGAGACAACACTACGTGTAGAAACACCCTTCTGGATTTGGCCAATGATGTTCTCCATTAAAAGATCCCTTGGAATTCTCCACTCTTTTGGCAGCTCTTCCTGTTGCAGAATTTCAAACGGTTGTTTCGCAGAATCAATTGGTTGTTTTTCTGGGCAGGATTCCAGCTTATGCGTAATGATGTTTTGCTTATCTTCTTTTGCATAATCCTTTGTAGAACTCTGATCATTATGAATGATTTCATCGAACACCACATGAACAGACTCCTCCACAATCATGAGTCTCTTGTTGTAGACTCTATAGGCATGGCTAGTTGAAGAATAACCAATGAAGATGTCATTGTCAGCTTTTTCATCAAACTTGCCCAAATTTTCTTTCCCATTATTCAGAATGAAACATCTGCATCCAAACACTTTTAGGTGACTAATGTTTGGCTTCCTTCCATTGAAAAGCTCATATGGGGTTTTCTTCAAGATTGGCCTTATAAGCACTCAATTCATCACATAACAAATAGTGTTCATTGCATCAACCCAAAAATACTTGGGTAAGGAAGATTCAGTTAGCATGATTCTTGCTATTTCTTCAAGAGACATGTTCTTCCTCTCCTCTACCCCATTCTGTTGAGGAGTTCTAGGTGCAGAAAAGTTGTGAAAAATTCCTAGCTTTTCACAAAAGGTGCTGAATTTTTCATTTTGGAACTCCCCTCCATGATCACTTCTAATTGCAATGATGTTGCTGCAACAAGAGTTTTGCAATCTTTTGGCAAGCTTCTTGAATGTGGAGAACGCCTCACTCTTTATCTCCAAGAACAACGTCCACGTATACCTAGAAAAGTCATCAACAACAACAACAACAAGTGCATAGTAGTTTCCACCGAGACTCATGGTTCTTGAAGAACCAAATAGATCCATGTGCAGCAGCTCAAGGGGTTTTGAAGTGGAAACAACATTTTTCAATTTGAAAGAATGCTTGATTTGTTTCCCCTTTTGGCATGCTTCACATAAGTGGTCTTTCTCAAACTTGAGTTTGGGTAACCCTATTAAAAGATCTTTAGATATCAATTTATTCAAATGATGCATGTGAATATGAGCTATTCTTCTATGTCATAGCCATAATTCATCATGTTTGGAAAGAACATAACCAATAGATGTAGGAGAAGAGATATATAAAAGATAAACATTGTTGATCCTTTTACCAATCAACACTACTTCCTTTGAATTGGGTAGGCATATCTCACAAGAGTTTGGCTTGAAGGTTACTTGATAACCCTTGTCACATAGTTGGCTAATGCTAAGAAGACTGTGCTTGAGACCTTCCACATAAAGGACATCATGAACCAATAAGTTATTCTTGTCTCCAATGGTTCCTCTTCCAAGAATCTTTCCTTTATTGTTGTCTCCATAAGTCACATGACCTTCTTGCTTGAAATTGATGTTCACAAACTTAGATTTATCTCCAGTCATGTGTTTGTAACAACCACTGTCCAGGTACCACATCTCCATGTTTTCCATCAAGCTCACCTACAAAAGAGAAATTCAAGAAACAAGATTTGGTCCCCTTATGAATGTGGGTCCTTTGACATTAACTTTATCACGAGGAACCTCAGAATTCTTGGGAAACCATCTCATAACACCTTTAGGAACAGAATATTTCCTAATATTGCAGAATCTAACAGAGTAGCCTCTCTTCATGCAATAAAAGCATGTAACAACCGGTTGTTTCGATTTTTCAATCGGTTGTTTTTTTTGGCAGTTTTGAAAAAGACTTTGAAAACTCATTTTTCTTGCTCTGTGGATTAAAACCTAAACCTGCTTTTCCAAAAACACAATTTTGAGATGCCAAGAAATTCTCAAAGTTGGATTTACCCTTTGAAAGCCTATACACAATTTTCACAAGATAGTGAACCTTCTTTTCAAGAGATTCACAATTTTCACAAACAAGAGAGTCACACTTGTAAGAAGAGTTCTTGTAAAGCATTTCTAGATTTTCAAAATCAGTTTTTGAATTCTCCAACTCTTTTTCGAGTGCCTTGACTCTGTTTTCAAGCCAGATATTCAACCCTTTCAATCGGTTGTTTAAGAGTGTCAAACGATTAGCTTCCTCATGTGTTTCTTTAAAAGCTTGAAGAAGTTGACTATAATTTTCAGCATTTAAAGAAGTACAAGAACTTACACTACTTGCATCATCCTCTTCCTTGGCCATCAAACACAGATTAGCTTCTTCATCTTCACTTGATGAGGAGCTAGATGAAGAGACATCATTTTCATCCCAAACAATGTAGGCTCTTTTTAATTTTGCTTTCTTTTCCTTCTTGCTTGACTTCTTCTCTTTATTTGGGCATTCAGCCTTTATGTGCCCCTGCTCTCCACAACCATAACAAGTATAATTGTTAGCATTAAAATCACTAGTTTTCTTGTTGCCATACCTTTCTTTATTAGAGTCTTTGTTGCAGTTCTTCTTCAAGAATTTTCTGAACTTTTTGGACAGCAAACTAAGAGTTTCTCCTTCACTTTCATCACTTGAAACTTGATTGTTCTTGTGCTTGGCAGTTTTCAAGGCAATGTTTCATACATGCTTATCTTCATTCTCTTGAATGTTAAGTCTATTCATCTCCAACTCATGTTCCCTACGCTTTCCAAAAAAGGAGGTTGTAGTCAAAGATGTCAAGTTCCTTGATTATGAGATAGTCGTGACTTTAGGTTGCCAAGATCTATCAAGACATTTGATAATCTTGATATTCAACTCTTCTTTGTTAAAGAATTTTCCAAGACTCATGAGGTGATTGACAATGTGAGTGAACCGTTTTTGCACATCCGCAATTGATTCTCCTTTGAGCATTCTGAACATCTCATACTCTTGGATTAGAGTATGTTTCCTTGCCCTCTTTACATCGTTCGTTCCTTCATGAGTTACCTCTAGAGACCCTAAAAAACTCATCAGAATTTAAGGTAGAGGTGATAATATTTTTTTCAATGCAATCAAACTTTGCTCTTTTGTTTTCTGCATCAGCCCATTGGGACCAAGGCTTTTCAATAAAAACACCATCATTTTCAAGCTTAGGAATAAAAGGGTCATTTTCAATTGCATCCCATATTCCTTTATCAAGAGATTCAATAAAGATCTTCGTACGTACCTTCCAAAATTTTCAATTCAAACCAGAGAACAAAGGTGGTCTGTTTAGTGATGCACCCTCCCCAAAGGGTAATTTTTCAGCCATAAGAAAAAAAAATAGGTCAAACTTGAGTATTTTTCAAGTACCAAGCTCTTGATGTCAATTGTTAGAATATATGGCCTTAAACAAGAGGGGGTGAATTGTTTATGAAAGATTTTCACAAACTTTGAAGGTATAATGAAGTTCAAAACAGAATCACAGATATAGAAATCTAGAAAACAATCAATTAAAATTGTTTAAGTTGATTAACAGAAAATCAACCACTTGTTTTTGCGATTCAACCGGTTGTTTATATCAGCAGAATTGAAAACTGTTGAATCAAGTGTATTCAAGCTTTGAAGAATCCAAATCCTTTGAAGTTTGATGGAAGGCTGGATGTGCTTGCTCTTGCTGAGGTGTATTAGAATAGGATCTGGGGTAGATTATCTGTGTAAATCCACTCTTGATTGAATCCAAAGCTTAAGCATTCTTAAACCTTTTAATTGAAAGTGTTTTTCAAACTAAGTGAAAAACAACATTTTGTTTTGTCGAAACAATCGTTTGTTTTATACTTAGGTGTTTTGAGAAAGGTTGAAAACTGTTTTTGATGGTTGACTTGTTGTCAAACCAAAACAATCGATTGATTCGAGCATTCAATCGATTGTTTGTTTTGGGACCATAACAGAAAACTGTTTTGTGCTTTGACTGAGCTTTAAATGATTTTATAACTGAATATGCTCCAGTTTTAAATGCTTTGACCAGTCTTTGAAAACAATAAATAGTTTGTTCAGATTATGTAACAAACAAGAACTGAGATTTAATAAAAGAAAAACAGATTTGAGTTTTTCACTGATTTTGCTTTTGAAGAGTTAAAGATTGATTTGAGATAGATTTTGATCAAGAGAGTGTGGAATAGGATTTTCAACTTGGATTGATTTCAGATCTTTCTGTAACAAGTGTAATACTTTTGTACTGTGTGAAAACTCTATGTGTGAAGCTGAGAAGTGTTGTGTGCTCTTGAGGTTGTCAAGATCAGCATTCTTGGTAGTGTTTGTGCTGAGCCAAAGGAAGTGTGTGTCTTGAGGGGATCAAGGTCACTTCTTTGGTGGTGTTGTAAGTAATCTAGGTTTGGTTACTTAGTGGATTCCCTAGTGGTTTCTGGGAAGACTAGATGTAGCTCTTGGTTTAAGAGTGAACCAGTACAAACCTGTGTGTTCAATCTCTCTATCCCTTGAACTCTTTAATTTCAGTTTATATTTGTGAACTGGTATAAACAACTGATTGTTTTTCTGGTGTTGTGCTAAATTGCTTTGTGCTTTTGGCAAACTAAATTCTTAATCAAGTTTTCTTAAAGGAATTTCATTCTAGACTAAAATGTTTGTGAAAACCCTCTTTAAACCATTCACCCCCCCTAATTTAAAGCCATACATTCTAACAATTGGCATCAAGAGCTTGGTACTTGAAAGATACTCAAGTTTGATCCGAAAATCTTTTTCAATGGCTGGAAAACTATCTTTTGAGGAAGGTGCTTCAATCTACAAACCACCTTTATTTTGTGGTTTGAATTATAAGTATTGGGAGGCTAGAATGAAAATCTTTGTTGAATCCATTGATCAAGGAAAATGGGTTTCAATCGAAAATGGCCCTTCCATTCCAAAGCTTAAAAAGAATGGATCTTTTTTTTCAAAAACTTGGTCCCAATGGACCAATGAAGAATGTAAGATGGCCAAGCTTGATTGTATCACTCAAAACATAATAGCTTATGCACTGGATACTAATGAGTTTTTCAAGATATCAAAATGCAAATCTGCTAAAGAGATGTGGGACACACTCAAAGCTACTCATGGAAACATCAATGAATCAAAGGAAGTAAGGTCTAGAAGTCAAGCACGAAGGAAAAGGAGGCAGAACAGAAAAAGCCTCAACCTCTGCTTCATGGCCAAAAAGGAAGATGATTCAAGCAGTGTAAGTTCCTCTAACTCCTCAAATTCTGAAAATTGCTTCAAGCTTTTCAAGAAACACATGAAGAAGCTAACCGATTGACTATCTTAAGCAACCGGTTAAAGGGTATGAATAGCTGGCTTGAAAACAGAGTCAAAACACAGGAAGAGGAATTGGAAAATTCAAAAATAGATTTTGAAAACCTTGAAATTGTTTACAAAAACTCCTCTTGCAAGTGTGATACTCTTATTTGTGAAAATTGTGAAAATCTTGAAAAGAAGGTTCATTATCTTGTTAAAAATGTGGATAAGCTTTCTAAAGGTCAATCCAACTTTGAGAATTTCTTGGCATCTGAAAACTGTGTTTTTGAAAAAGCTGGATTAGGTTTTAACCCACAGAACAAGCAAGATAGATTTTCAAATTTATTTTCGAAACTGTCAGAAAAACAACCGATTGATCTGTCGAAACAACCGGTTGTTAAATGCTTCTATTGCATGAAAAGAGGTCATTCTATCAGATTTTGTAAAATCAAAAAATATGTTGTTGTTCCTAGAGGCTTTATGAAATGGATTCCCGAATGTTGTAAAGGTTCAAATGATGAATATAAACCAAATGGACCCACATTCATAAGGGGACCAAATCTTTGTACTTGAAAATCTTCTTTGTAGGAAACCTTGGAGGAGAGCATGGAGCAATGGTACCTGGACAATGGGTGCTCAAAGCACATGACCGGGGACAAGTCAAAGTTTCTAAGCATCTCCTTTAAGCAAGAAGGGCACGTTACCTATGGGGACAACAACAAGGGGAGGATTCTTGGAAGAGGATCCATAGGAGACAAAAATATCTTGGTCATCCATGATGTTCTCTATGTAGAAGAGTCTGTTCATGTTGTCTTTGATGAAGTGGATCGCAAAAGCATTCAAATCTCGAAGAACAGTGCTAAAGAGGATGAGCAGAACATCAGTTTGGAGAAGTTGGACATCTGTGCAGAAAAACAACCGATTGATTGCTCGAAACAACCGATTGAAATTATGCAGCAGAGTGAGTTGCCCAAAGAATGGAGGATTCCTAGAGATCTGTTAGTGGAGAACATCATTGGGCAGATAAAGGAAGGTGTCTCTACACGTAGCTCCATCTCAAACTTCTGTAGGCACACTGCTTTTGTCTCTCAAATTGAACCAAAGTCAATTGATGAATCTCTCAAGGATGAAAAATGGGTTGAAGCTATGCATGAAGGGCTGAATCAGTTTGCAAGGAATGAGGTATGATTTCTTGTCCCTAAAACAGCTAAGATGAGCATCATTGGTTCGAAGTGGGTGTTCAGAAACAAACTGGATGAGGATGGTGTGATCACAAGGAACAAAGCAAGGCTAGTTGCCAAAGGCTACAATCAAGAGGAAGGAATTGATTATGGTGAAACATTTGCTCCTGTTGCAAGATTGGAGGTTGTGAGGTTGCTGCTGGCTTTTGCATGTATGAGTGGTTTTAAACTTTTTCAAATGGATGTCAAAAGTGCCTTTTTAAATGGCTACATCAATGAGGAAGTGTATGTGGATCAACCACCGGGCTTTGAAGATCATTAATATCCCAATCATGTCTTCAAGCTGAAAAAGGCTTTGTATGGGCTGAAGCAAGCTCCAAGGCAGTGGTATGAAAGGCTTAGCAACTTCTTTTTGTCACATGGCTATGAAAGGGGAATGATTGACAAGGCTTTCTTCATCAAAAAGTCAAATTCTGAAATTATCCTTGTGCAAATCTATGTTGACATCATCTTTGGTGCTACACAAGATAGTTTGCGTGAAGAATTTGTGGCTTCTATGAAAGGTGAGTTTGAAATGTCTGTGATGGGAGAATTGTCTTTCTTTCTTGGATTGCAGGTTAAGCAAACAAAGGATGAAATCTTTCTATGGCAATCAAAGTATTGTAAAGAGATTCTCAAATTTTTTTGAAATGGAGAGTTGCAAGGAAACAAGCACACCTATGCCATCAAGCTGCTACATGGATGCAGATGCTGCTCGAAAAGGGGTAGATAAAACAAAATACAGAGGTTTGATTGGCTCTTTGCTCTATCTAACAACAAGTAGACCGGACATCATGTTTGCGGTATGTATTTGTGCAAGATATCAAGCAAATCCAAAGGAATCCCACTTCAAAGTTGCAAAGAGAATTCTAAAATATGTCAAAGAAACATCAACTGTTGGGTTATGGTATCTTTCTCACTCTCCCATTCATTTAATTGGCTATTCAGATTCTGATTTTGTAGGATGCAAGCTAGATAAGAAAAGCACAAGTGGCACTTGTCACCTTCTTGGTTCAAGCCTCATCTCATGGCATAACAAGAAGCAAGCTTGTGTGGCTCTCTCTATTGCTGGGGCTAAGTACACAGCTGCTGGAAGCTGCTGTGCACAAATCCTATGGCTCAAACAACAACTTGCAGACTTTGGATTGCAAATCAACAAGGTCCCTTTGATGTGTGACAATACAAGTGCTATCAATCTTACCAAAAATTAGATTCAGCACTGAAGAACTAAGCACATTGAGATACGCCATCATTTCATCAGGAATCATGTGAGCAATGGGGACTGTGAAGTGAAGTTTATTGAGACAAAACTGCAGCTAGCTGATATCTTCCCAAAACCACTACCAAAAGAGAGGTTCTTCTTTTTGCGAAATGAGTTAGGTATCCTTGACCTTCAAAATCTTTCCTAAATCTGTTTTAATAACTGTTAGAGTCTATTTGTGAAGACAAATAAGGGAGAATTGATTGGTTCTTGTCTATCTTTCTCTGAAATTTTTTAAAACTGCTGAAATCTCTGATATCATAACTGTTTTTGCTTCTGCTGATAGAAAAAACTGATTGTTTCGTGTAAACAACCGATTGTTTGTCTGAAATATTGTTTTCAACATGTGAACATCTTAGCTACTGTTGTAGGAAACATTGGATTGTATATATGTTGTTTTTACAGGAACTGCTTCCGATTCAATCAAAACCAACACAAGCAACCAGGGATTTGTCTTCATCAAATAGGGGGAGATTGTTGAATCAAATGTGTTCAAGCTTTGAAAAATCCAAATCCTTTGAATTTTGATGGAAGACTGGATGTGCTTGTTGTTGCTTAGGTGTTTTAGAATAGGATCTGGGGTAGATTATCTGTGTAAATCCACTCTTGATTGAATCCAAAGCTTAAGCATTCTTAAACATTTTAATTGAAAGTGTTTTTCAAACTAAGTGAAAAACAACATGTTGTTTTGTCGAAACAACCGATTGTTTTATACTTAGGTGTTTTGAGAAAGGTTGAAAACTGTTTTTGATAGTTGACTTGCTTTCAAACCAAAACAACCGATTGATTCGAGCATTCAACCGATTGTTTGTTTTGAGACCATAACAGAAAACTGTTTTGTGCTTTGGCTGAGCTTTAAATGATTTTATAACTGAATATGCTCCAGTTTTAAATGCTTTGACCAGTCTTTGAAAACAATAAATAGTTTGTTCAGATTATGTAACAAACAAGAACTGAGATTTAATAGAAGAAAAACAGATTTGAGTTTTTCATTGATTTTGCTTTTGAAGAGTTAAAGATGTTAGAATGGATGACTTTAAACTAGAGGGGGGTGAATGATTTAAAGAGGGATTTCAAAAACTTTTAAGTCAAGAATGAAATTATCTCAAGAAACAATTGATAAGGAATCCAGTTTGCCAAAACAATAAGCAAAAACAACAGCACCAGAAAAACAATTGGTTGTTTCGCAGAAACAATCGGTTGTTTATACCAGTTTACAAAATCAAAACTGAATTTAAAGAGTTAAGGATAGAGAGAATGCACACAGATGTTTATACTGGTTCACTCTAAACCCAGCGCTGTTGAAGCTGAAGGAAGCTTCTTCCCTACCAAGGCTTGATGTATGTTTGATGAAGAAAATGGCTTGAGTGCTTTGAAGATTGTAATAGGTTTTTAGATTCATGTGTAATTAGGCTTGTAAGTTTGTATGATTGCCTTTTGCTGTATAACCTATCCTAGATGCCTAACCAAGTCTAGATCAAGCACATGATGTGGTTAAATGGTTTTTGAAAAGCGTTTTAAAGTGTTTTTAACAGTTTTAAAACAGTACACAAATAAATCTGTTTTATGGAGAAAGAATCTATTTATTTCTTCTCTGTTAAAAGACTTTTCTAAATTTCTGTTAGGGCACCAAGGGAAAGCTCAGTTCGATATTTCAGTTAAGCTGAGCTGGCCTGTTTGTTATACTTCAATCTGTTTTACTGTGAAAGAACAGGTTTTTCTTTGGTCTGCTGAAAGGTTTTTCACAAGTTAGTTAGGGCACCAAAGGTACAACTCAGACAGTTATTTCTGTTAGCTGAGTTGGCAGTTTTCACAAAATAAATCTGTTAAGTTCAAAAATGAATCTGTTGTTTTCTTAACTGCTTTTCAACTGTTTTTTGAAAAGAAGTTAGAAACTGTTTTCTATATAAAGAAAAGTCTCTCTCACATGAATTAGTGCTGAGGAATTACATTTTTGACAGAGATCAAACAATTTCCATGTGAGAAGAAGGATTGAAAGATTTTTGAAAGGTTTTCCAAAGATATTTTCAAGTGTGCTTGTTCTAGGAAACCTTTGATCTTGGTGAAGGTGTTGGTGCAGTTCTGCAGCAAATTGAACTACTGGTTTTGAGTTCTTGCATCTTCTTTTCAGGTGTAATCTTTCCTTTATTCTGTTTTGTAAAGGTGTAAGTGTTAGTCACTCCTTGATAGGGTTTCTTGGAGTGCAAGGTGTGCTGAAATAGGGTTTTTCAGCATTGTGTGTGTTGTTCTTGTAGTGTTCAAGAACTGCTGTGTTTGTAAGTGATTGGTACTGTTTTTAGTGAATTCCACCTTGGGGTAAGGTGAGACTGGATGTAGCTCTGTATGAGTGAACCAGTATAAAAACGTGTGTACCTTGTATTCTCATCCCTGCACTCATTTCTGGTTTTTGCTTAATTCTGTCAAGAACTAAATCTGTTCTTTTGAAATTGAATCTGTTAATTCTGGGTTTAAGTGAAAACTGTTCTTCCTGATTTGTTAAGGTTTTCTGATTATAAACAAGGCTGCTGTATATAATGGTTTAAGTGTTTTGTGAACAAACTGTCCATTCATTAAAACCTGAGAAAGGATATTTCCTCTTAAAACCTTGTGTTGAGTAATTTTGGTTGATTTCCAAGCATAGTTGTATCCTACATCCTCACAATATTAAGCTGATCTGATTTTGTTATAATTCTCTGTTGATCACAATTTTACATTGAACAAATTCAAATTGTGCCAAGACTGCTCTGAAGAATCAATCTGTTTCATGTAAAAACAATCTGTTCTTTTTGCCTCTGGAATACTGAAAAATTGTGTGTTCTTGCGAAAATTTTATAAGCTCAATTCACCCCTCCCCTCTTGAACTTAGACACTAATAGACCCAACAATTGGTATCAAGAGCTAGGGCTTGTATTTTGCTCAAGTGTGTGTATGATGTCTGAGTTTAAAATGCCTTTTGCTGAAGGTGCGTATATTAATAGACCTCCTATGTTTGGTGGTGTTAACTATGCTTTCTGGAAAATCAGGATGAAGATCTTTATGGAATCTATTGACATGGGAATCTGGGATGCAGTGGTCAGTGGACCTTTTATACCTATGCATGTTGTCAAAGATGAAACAATAAAGAAGCCTTGGTCTGAATGGAGTGAAACCGAGAAGAAGAAGGCCCAATATGACTCTTTAGCCAAGAATATCATCACCTCTGCATTGAATATGGATGAGTTCTTTAGAGTCTCTCAATGTAACTCAGCAAAGGAGATGTGGGATGTACTAGAGGTGACTCATGAAGGGACTGATGATGTGAAACAGGCAAGGAAGCACTCACTAATTCAGGAGCACGAGCTGTTCAGAATGCAATCTGAAGAAAGTATTGCAGATGTGCAGAAACGATTTACACACATTGTAAATCACCTCACTGGCCTTGGTAAAGTCTTTGACAAGGAAGAGCTTAACATTAAGGTATTAAAATGTCTTGATAGGAGCTGGCAGCCTAAGGTAACAGCAATCTCAGAATCCAGAGATTTATCCAAGATGTCCACTGCTGCACTTTTTGGAAAGCTGATAGAACATGAAATTGAGCTGAAAAGATTGAAAGAATAAGAAACAGTGGAAAAGAAGGCCAAAGGAATTGCTCTGAAAACTACCATGGAACATGATACAAGTGAGGAAGAAGGTGATCTAGAACATGATGAGACTGTGAGTCTGCTCACCAGAAAATTCAGCAGATTTCTTAGAAAGAAAAACCGTGACAGAACTCAGCAAAGAAAGAGGTATTCCAAACAACCTATTGATTCAAATTCTTCCAATTATACGTGCTTTGGATGTGGTAAACCAGGTCATATAAAAGCTGATTGTCCAAACAATCAAAGTAAAGAAAAATCAGCAAGCAAGAAGGGAAAGGTAGAAGAGCATATATCTCATGGGAAGAAAATGATGTATCCTCATCTAGTAATTCTTCAACTGAAAGTGAAGAAGCAAATCTTTGCTTCATGGTGAATGATGAGGGATCCAACTCTGACTCAGTAAGTAATTTCTCCACTGATTCTGAAAACTATGATCAGCTGCTATTAGCCTTTAAGGAAACACATGATGAAGCAAACAGGTTGGCTATAATGTGCAACAGATTGAATAGAGTAAATAGGGTACTTGAACCAAAGGTCAAAGCTCTTGAAGAAGAATTGCACAAAGCTAAAACTGAATTGATTAGTCTTGAATTGACATGTTTGCATGCATCAATTAAAACTTGTGATAATTGCAAAAAGCTGGAAAAACAGGTTGAGTATTTGTTAAAAACACTTTTAAATTTCACTAAGGGAAGAGAAAATCTTGAAACCTTATTAGGTTCACAGAATGCTGTTTTCAATAAAAATGGTTTAGGATATAATCCTGGAATGAAAGGTAATGTGAAAAAACTGTCCAGTTTCTTTGTTCCTTCCAAAACAGGTTTTTCCTCTTTTTATAATCTGAAACTCAAAGCTGAAGGGCATGTCACATATGGAGATAACAATAGAGGAAAAATTCTTGGAATAGGAGATGTTGGTACTAAAGACTCAACTACTATTGAGAATGTCCTATATGTTGAAGGGCTAAAACATAGTCTTCTAAGCATTAGCCAGCTGTGTGACAAGGGATACAAGGTCAATTTCGAAGCAAATACTTGTACAATTTCAAATGAAAATTCTGGTAAGGTGTTGTTCACTGGAAAAAGGGTAAACAACATTTATCTCCTAGACATTATAAAGAGCTGTTCTGAAAATGAGTGTTTACTATCTAAAAATGATGAGTCTTGGCTGTGGCATAGGAGACTAGCTCACATTCACACAAATCACTTGAATAAGCTAAAATCTAAGGAACTTGTTTCTGGTTTACCAAACATAAAGTTTCAAAATAACAGATTGTGTGATGCCTGTGTAAAGGGAAAACAGATTAGAACTTCTTTTAAATCAAAAGATATGGTTTCTTCAAATAAAGCTTTGGATGTTTTGCATATGGACTTGTTTGGACCATCTAGGACTGCTAGCTTAGCTGGAAATTACTATGCTTTGGTGATTGTTGATGACTTTTCAAGATATACATGGACTTTGTTTCTTGCTTCTAAAAATGATGCATATAAAGCCTTTAAGAAACTTGCTAAGGTTCTGCATAATGAAAATGAAAATAGGATAAAACAGATTCGTAGTGATCATGGGGGAGAATTTCAAAATGCAAAGTTTGATAAATATTGTGAAAAACATGGGATCATACATAGTTATTATGCTCATAGGACACCCCAACAAAATAGTGTTGTTGAAAGAAAGAATAGATCACTAGAAGAGTTAGCTAGGACTATGCTAAATGAATCTGGTTTACCTAAATATTTTTGGGCTGATGCTGTATATACTGCTTCTTATGTGCTTAACAGAACATTGATTAGACCAATTCTTAAGAAAACTCCCTATGAATTGTATAAGGGTAGGAAGCCTAGCATTAGTCATCTTAGACTGTTTGGCTGCAAATGCTTTGTTTTAAATAATGGTAAAGATAATCTGGGGAAGTTTGATCCTAAATCAGATGAAGGAATACATATTGGTTATGCTATAAATGGTCATGCTTATAGAGTGTATAGCAAAAGATTGCTTGTTGTTGAAGAATCTATACATGTTGTGTTTGATGAAACAGATTTTTCTGTGCCCAAATCTGTTCTGGACGAACCTGGTATGGATGATTTAAGAACCATTGTGCAACAGAATCAATCTAGTGAGCTTGATACAACTAATTCAGATTCTATCAAAGAATCTACTGTGAATGTAGGACTGCCTAAAGAATGGAAGACTCCAAGGGATCTCACTCTTGACAATGTAATTGGTAAAATTGAGAAAGGAGTCTCAACAAGGAATTCACTCAACAATTTCTGCAGAACAGTAGCTTTTGTGTCACAGATTGAGCCTAAAAGCCTGGAAGAAGCACTGCAAGACAGCAATTGGATAACAGCAATGCAGGAAGAGCTGAACCAGTTTGAATACAATGAAGTGTGGACTTTGGTTCCAAGAAAGCATGAGATGAATATCATAGGAACCAAGTGGGTGTACAGGAACAAGATGGATGAACATGGAGCTATCACTAGAAATAAAGCAAGACTGGTTGCTAAAGGGTACAACCAAGAAGAAGGTATTGATTTTGGTGAAACCTATGCACCAGTAGCACGTCTTGAAGTTGTCAGACTTCTTCTAGCATTTTCCAGCATACAAGGTTTCAAGCTGTTTCAAATGGATGTCAAGAGTGCATTTCTAAATGGCTACATAAATGAAGAGGTGTTTGTATCTCAGCCTCCAGGGTTTGAAGATCACAAAAATCCAAAACATGTGTATATGCTTAAGAAAGCCTTATATGGATTGAAGCAAGCACCTAGGCAATGGTATGAAAGGCTAAGTGAATTTCTGCTTTCTCAAGGTTATAGCCGTGGCAATTCAGATAAAACTCTCTTTCTAAAGAAGAAAAGTGAAGATATCATACTTGTGCAAGTCTATGTAGATGATATTATCTTTGGATCCACAAATGAAGAGATGTGTGAAGACTTTGTGAAAACCATGAAAAGTGAGTTTGAGATGTCAATGTTAGGAGAAATGAATTTCTTCCTTGGTCTACAAGTTAAGCAACTCAAGGATGGGATTTTCATAAGCCAAGAAAAATACTGCAAGGATCTGCTCAAGAAGTTTGATATGAATCAATGCAAAGCAATCAACACTCCTATTTCAACAAGTTGTCAGCTGGATCAAGATTCTGCAGGAAAATCAGTGGATCAAACGAAATATAGGGGTTTAATTGGTTCCTTATTATATCTAACTGCCAGCAGGCCTGGCATTATGTTTGTTGTATGTCTATGTGCTAGATATCAATCTGATCCAAAGGAATCACACTACAATGCAGCAAAGAGAATTCTGAAATATTTGCAAGGATCTAAGGATGTTGGATTGTGGTATCCTAACAAGGTATCCTTGAATTTGATTGGTTTTTCAGATTCTGATTTTGCAGGCTGCAAAGTTGATAGGAAGAGCACAAGTGGGACTTGTCACATGCTTGGATCAAGTCTAATCTCTTGGCATTGCAAGAAGCAAGCTTGTGTTGCTCTCTCCACAGCAGAAGCAGAATACATAGCTGCTGGAAGCTGTTGTGCTCAAACCTTATGGCTAAGGCAGCAGCTAAGTGATTTTGGTATTCTGTTAAATAACATACCTATAAATTGTGATAATACAAGTGCCATAAATCTGTCTAAGAATCCTGTCATGCACTCAAGGACTAAGCACATTGAAATTAGACATCACTTTCTAAGAGAACATACAGCTAATGGAACATGTGATATACAATTCATTGGTACTGAATTTCAACTAGCTGATCTATTCACTAAACCACTTGCTAAAGACAGGTTTCACTTTCTTTTAAATGAATTGGGTATTATTAGCTTGAATTGTCCTCTGCAGTGAAAATTTCAATCTGTTGTTTTCTGTTTTAACATGTTTCGTTCCCTGGTTCAGAAATCACAGCTGTGACTAGGAAAGAGAAAGATTTATTTTTCTCTCTCTCACTTTAGTGTTGACTGCTTTTACGGTTATTGACCAGCAGATCCATGCAAATCAATGTGTGGGTATCCTAACTAATTGGATTTTGTGTAGATGCAACAGATTTGATGTACCAAAATCAGGTTCCAAGATATTCTTACATGAATCCACACCTGAACCTGCTGCACCATTGGAATAAAATCTGCGGCATATCTGTGGGATTTGATTTTTCTTCAAAATTCATTATTTCCAAAATCTGATTACATTGCCTTGACTTAAAATTTGTGATTTTCAATTCTGGTTTAATCATCCTATATAAATCTAGCACAATTTAGCTCGTCCCTCACACCATCTCACTTGCACTATAAGCTGTCCAGGTGCACATTGCTTCACCACAGGTTTTGTTTCTGCTTTTGAATAATAATCTGTAATGTTTTTCTTCTAGAATTGTATGGTAATATATTGATGCAGGGAAAAATAGATTAAGCATGGCATCCTCTTCACATAGAAAGAAGAAATCCAAGGAGCAATCTCAAAGCAGCCAAGGTATCCTGGAAAACTGGTTTACTGGAGATTCAGAGGCAATGACAAGGTTCATACATGAGACTGGCAGGAAGCAAATCAATGTACCCAAGCTGCTTGAGTTCTCATGGCTGAGAGAGGAGAATTTGATAGAAGCCAAAGACTTGCTCAAACATCAAAAGCTGAAAGGATTTCTGGAGATGAATGGAAATGTTTATCCAGATCTTGTGAAGGTGTTTTACTGCAACCTTGAACAAGATGGTAAAAATCTGGTTTCCCATGTAAAAGGAGTGAAGCTGAAGATCACTAGGGAAATCTGGAGCAGTGTGGGTGGAATCAAATATTCAGGACTGAAAGTGAGCAAAGGAAACACTGCTAGAATTCAAGGATTCAACCAATTGCAATTTTATAGAAGCTGTGTGAGGAATCCCACTGAACCAGTAGCTAGGTATCAACATAATACAAGGATTACACTTGTTATAGAAGCAAATCTGAAATGAATACAAGCAGAAATCCTATCTCACACTTTTTCATCAATCTCAATCTCTAAGCAATCTCAACTCTTTGAAAAACTCAAAAACTTGTGTTAAAATCTCAAAAGATTGTTATTTCTCAAATCTGTTTTTCTGAATTTATTCAAAGATGTTTATTATCAAATCCTAACAAACTTATTCATTGCATTTAAAGATTGGTCAAAGCATTAAAGACTGGAGCGTAAACAGTTAAAACATTTAAAGCCCAGTCAAAACTAAAACAGTTTTTCTGTTATGGTACCAAAACAAACAATTGGTTGTTTCCTCAAATCAATCGGTTGTTTTGGTTTTAACAGCTCAACCATTTGAAAAATAGTTTTCAATCTTTTCTAAAAACACCTAAGTATAAAACAATCGGTTGTTTCGACAAAACAATCGGTTGTTTTTCACTTAGTTTGAAAAACACTTTTCTTTTAAAAGATTGAGAATGCCTATGCTTTGGATTCATTCTAGAGTTGGTTACAAAACTCAAACTACCCCAGATCCTATCTAGGACAACTCAGCAATAGCAAGCACAACCAAGCCTTCAACATCCTTCAAAGGGTTTGGATTCTTCAAAGCTTGAACACTACTTGGTTCAACAATCCCCCCCTATTTGATGAAGAAAAATCCCTAATACTTGTGTTGTACCTGATTGAATCTGAAACAGTTTCTGCAAGATACAGTTTTAGGCAAAGCATAGAACTTCTGATATTTGGTTAGCACAGAAACAAGTATAGAAATTCATAGCATAATATCAGAGTAAACAACAAACAAATATAGGAGCAAAAACCTATAAGGTTTCACTCATCCAAACTGTTTTGTAGAAAATCAAACAAAGCATATATCTCCCTCTATTTGTCTTCACAAATAGACAAAGAGAAGAGATAACACAAGATAATTGTTTTGAATACATCAAAATTAAACAACAAAAGCAGCAAAAAGAAAAACCGATACATCCACCAAAAAAACAATCGGTTGTTTCGATACATCAACCGGTTGTTTTTCTTCATTCATCATCATCAGCATATTGAAGATCAAAGATTTGATTCTGTACAACCTCGATCTGTTCATCTAGAGTCATGAAGCGTGCATCCATGTTGTCAAACCTATTATCAATCCTCTGCAAATTGCTGACACAAAGATCATGGAGATTCCTTTGATTCTCCTCAAAGCTATAAAGCCTATTCATCATGAGTCTCTCAAAAGGAGACATGGTTTGCATCCTTTCTTCTTGATTCCCAGCACCAGCACTAGGTCCAACATCTTGATGTGCTTCAGGTAGATCTTCATGTTGAAAATCCATATCAGCAGGTTCATCTTGTTCATGATCAGCAACAGCACTAGATGAGGCACCAAAGTCACCATCTTTGCTAATCCATTTGCCACCTACTTTGGTAAAACCCATTTTGCTGAGAGATCCATTGTTCAACTCTTGAGTTGACTTGACCAACTCAGATGTTTCATCCTCTAGGTTCACTTGAAAATAGAGTAGATATTTAGATACCAAAACAGCATATGGATAGTGATAGTCATTTAACCTCATTGCCTTTTGCATGTGCTCTTTGATGATGTGGATCCAATTGATTTTGATCTTCTTCATGATGCAGAAGATGTACACCAAATCCTCCTTAGTAAGAACAGAATGATTGCTCCCCTTGGTGTTAGAATTCAATGTTAGAATATATGACTTTAAACTAGAGGGGGGGGGGTGAATTGTTTAAAGAGAGTTTTCACAATCTTTTAAGCCTTTAATGAAATTACTTCGTAAAAACCTTGATTGAGAAATCAGTTTTTCAAAACACAAAGCTAAAAGCACAGCACTAGTAAAACAATCAGTTGTTTCGTAGAAACAATTGATTGTTTATACCAGAAAACAAATATCAAAATTGAATTTAAAGAGTTAAGGATAGAGAGAATGCACACAGATGTTTATACTGGTTCACTCTAAACCCAGAGCTACATCCAGTCTTCTCAAAAACCAATGAGGAAATCCACTAAGCAATCAAACCTAGATCACTTACAACACCACCAAGAAAGTGACCTTGATCCCCTCAAGACACACACTTCTCTTGGCCAACACACCAACACTAAGAATGTTGATCTTGATCCCCTCAAGAACACACAACACTTCTCAACAAACACACAAATAAACTTGTTCTACAAAATACAAGGATTACACTTATTACAAAAGCAAATCTTAAAACAATACAAGCAGAAATCCTATCTCACACTCTTTGATCAATCACAAACTCTAAGCAATCTCAACTCTTTGAAAAACTCAAAAACTTGTATTCAAAAAGATTGTTACTCAAATTTGTTTTTTCTGAATTTATTCAAAGATATTGTTTGTTATCAAATCTTAACAAACTTATTCATTGCATTTAATGATTGGTCAAAGCATTTAAAGACTGGAGCGTAAACAGTTAAAGCATTTAAAGCTCAGTCAAAGATAAACCAGTTTTTCTGTTATGGTACCAAAATAAAAAATCAGTTGTTTCCTCGAATCAATCGGTTGTTTTGGTTTTAACAGCTCAACCATTTGAAAAATAGTTTTCAATCTTTTCTCAAAACATCTAAGTATAAAACAATCGGTTGTTTCGACAAAACAATCGGTTGTTTTTAACTTACTTTGAAAAACACTTTTTTCTTTCAAAAGATTGAGAATGCCTACGCTTTGGATTCAATCTAGAGTGGATTACAAAACTCAAACTACCCCAGATCCTAACTAAGACAGCTTAGCAACAACAAGCACAACCAAGCCTTCAACATCCTTCAAAGAGTTTGTATTCTTCAAAGCTTGAACACCACTTGGTTCAAAAATCTCTCCCTATTTGATGAAGACAAATCCCTGGTGCTTGTGTTTGATCTAATTGAATCTGAAGCAGTACCTGCAAAACTAGCATATATACAGTATAATGCTTCGTGCAGCAGCAGGTAAGATTTTCACACAATTAAAGCATAAAACCTGATAAACAATCGGTTGTTTACTTGAAACAATCGGTTGTTTCTATCAGCAGGAGCAGAAAACAGTTTTATATCAGAGATTTTAACAGATTACACAGTTTCAGATAAAGATATACAAGAACCAATTAATTCTCCCCCTATTGGTCTTCACAAATAGACTTTAGCATGTATCAAAACAGATTTAGGAGAGATTATTAAGATCAAGGATACCTAACTCATTTCTTAGGAAGAAAAACCTCTCTTTTGGTAATGGTTTCGTGAAGATATCAGCTAACTGCAGTTTGGTCTCCACAAACTTCACTTCACAGTTCCCATTGATTACATGATCCCTGATGAAATGATGCCTTATCTCAATATGTTTGGTCCTTGAGTGCTGAATCTGATTTTTGGTAAGATTGATGGCACTTGTGTTATCACACATCAAAGGAACCTTGTTGATTTGTAATCCAAAGTCTGCAAGTTATTGTTTGAGCCACAGAATCTGTGCACAACAGCTTCCAGCAGAAATATACTCGCCCTCAGAAGTAGAGAGAGCAACACATGCTTGCTTCTTGCTATGCCATAAGATTAGACTTGAGCCAAGAAGGTGGCAAGTGCGACTTGTGCTCTTTTTATCTAGCTTGCAACCTGCAAAGTCTGAATCTGAATAACCAATTAAATGAATTGGAAAGTGAGAAGGATACCATAACCCAACAGATGATGTTCCTTTGAGATATTTCAGAATTCCTTTTGCAGCTTTGAAGTGTGACTCTTTAGGATTTGCTTGATATCTTGCATATAGACACACCGCAAACATGATGTCCGGCCTACTAGCTGTTAGATAAAGCAAAGAGCCAATCAATCCTCTGTATTTTGTTTGATCTACATTCTTTCCAGCAGCATCAGCATCCATATAACAGCTTGATGGCATTGGAGTGCTTGCTTCTTTGCAACTCTCCATTTCAAATTTCTTGAGAATCTCCTTGCAATACTTTGATTGACATAGAAAGATTCCATCCTTTGTTTGCTTAACCTGCAATCCAAGAAAGAAAGACATTTCTCCCATCATAGACATTTCAAACTCACCTTTCATTGCTGCCATAAATTCTTCACACAATCTATCTTGTGTAGCACCAAAGATGATATCATCAACATAGATTTGCACAAGAATTATTTATGCATTTGACTTTTTGATGAAGAGAGTCTTGTCTACCATTCCCCTTTCATAACCATGAGATAGCAGAAAGTTACTAAGCCTCTCATACCATTGTGTTGGAGCTTGCTTCAGTCCATACAAAGCTTTCTTCAACTTGAAGACATGGTTGGGATACTTATGATCTTCAAAACTCGGTAGTTGATCTACATAAACTTCCTCATTGATGTAGCCATTCAAGAAGGCACTCTTGACATCCATTTGGAAGAGTTTGAAACCACTCATACAAGCAAACGCCAGCAGTAGCCTTACAGCCTCCAATCTAGCCACAGGAGCAAAGGTTTCACCATAATCTATGTCGTCCTCTTGATTGTAGCCCTTGGCAACTAGCCTTGCTTTGTTCCTTGTGATCACACCATCTTCATCTAACTTGTTCCTGAAAACCCATTTCGAACCAATAATATTCATTTCATCAGTTATAGGGACAAGAAACCATACCTCGTTACTTGCAAACTGGTTCAACTCTTCATGCATAGCTTCAACCCACTTCACATCCTTGAGAGCTTCCTCACTTGACTTTGCTTCAATTTGAGAGACAAAAGTTGTGTGCCTGCAGAAGTTTGAGATGGAGCTACGTGTGGAGAAACCTTCCTTTATCTGCCCTATGATGTTTTCCACTGACAGATCTCTAGGAATCCTCCACTCTTTGGGCAGCTCACTCTGTTGCAGAATTTCAATCGGTTGTTTCTGCGAATCAACCGGTTGTTTTTCTGCACAAATTTCCAGCTTCTCCAAACTGATGCTCTGTTCATCTTCTTCAGCACTGGTCTTCGGGATTTGGATGTTCCTATGATCTACCTCATCAAAGACAACGTGAACTGATTCTTCTACAGTCATCAACCTCTTATTGTAGATTCTATATGCATGACTTGTGAGGGAATACCCTATGAAGATGCTAAGATCCGCTTTCTCATCAAACTTTCCCAAGTTTTCTTTTCCATTGTTGAGAACGAAGCAACTGCAACCAAACACTCTGAGATGGTTGATGTTAGGCTTCCTTCCATTGAAGAGTTCATATGGAGTTTTCTTCAAGATAGGCCTAATAAGCACTCTATTCATCACATTACAGGAAGTGCTCACTGCATCCGCCCAAAAGTACTTAGGAAGAGATGATTCACTAAGCATTGTCCTTGCTAGCTCTTCAAGAGACCTATTCTTCCTCTCTACCACTCCATTCTGTTGTGGAGTTCTTGGTGCAGAGAAATTGTGCAGGATCCCCATCTTCTCACAGAACTTGCTGAACTTCTCATTTTGGAATTCTCGTCCATGATCACTTCTAATAGAGCCTACGTTGCTGTTCTTTGTATTTTGCAACCTTCTTGCTAGCTTCTTAAATCCAGAAAAAGCATCACTCTTTTATTCCAAGAAAAGAGTCCAAGTGTACCTAGAAAAGTCACCAACAATAACAAGAGCATAATAATTTCCACCAAGACTCATAGTTATTGAGGGTCCAAAGAGATCCATGTGAAGTAGCTCAAGGGGTTTTAAAGAAGAAACAACGTTTTTTTATTTTGAAAGAACTTTTCACTTGTTTCCCTTTTTGGCATGCTTCACAAATGTGATCCCTCTCAAACTTGAGCTTTGGTAGCCCAATCACAAGATCCCTTGAAATTAACTTGTTCGAGTGGTTCATGTGAATATGAGCAATTCTTCTATGCCAAAGCCAAGATTTATCTTGCTTGGATAGAAGACAACCAATTGAACATGGTGAAGAGATATCTAGAAGATACACATTATTTACTCTCTTACCTACCAACATTACCTCTTTGGTGTTGAGTAGACAGATTTCACATGTGTTTGATTTGAACATCACTTGATATCCCTTGTCACATAGTTGGCTAATGCTCAGAAGATTATGCTTTAGGCCTTCTACAAAGAGCACATCATGGATGACCAAGATGTCTTTGTCTCCTATGGATCCTCTCCCAAGAATCCTTCCTTTGTTGTTGTCCCCATAGTTGACATGACCTTCTTGCTTAAAGGAGATGCTCAAGAACTTTGATTTGTCCCCTGTCATGTGCTTGCAGCATCCACTATCCAAGTACCACTATTGCTTGCTCTCCTCCAAGATTCCTTACAAAAAGGATTTTCAAGTACAAAGATTTGGTCCCCTTATGAATGTGGGTCCATTTGGTTTACACTCATCAATAGAACCTTTACTACACTTAGGAATCCACTTCATAAAGCCCTTAGGAACAACATATTTTCTGATTTTACAGAACCTCACAGAATGGCCTCTTTTCATGCAATAGAAGCATGAAACAATCGGTTGCTTCGATGGTCCAATTGATTGTTTTTCTGGCATTTTCGAAAATGATTTTGAAAATCTATCTTGTTTGTTTTGAGGGTTAAAACCCAATCCAGCTTTTCCAAAAACACAGTTTTGAGATGCCAAGACATTCTCAAAGTTGGATTGGCCTCTAGAAAGTTTATCCACAGTTTTAACAAGATAGTGAACCTTCTTTTCAAGATTTTCGCAATTTTCACAAACTAGAGCATCACACTTGCAAGAGGAGTTTTTTTTAGATGATTTCAATATTTTCAAAATCTGTTTTTGAATTTTCTAATTCCTCTTCCAGTGTCTTTACTCTGTTTTCAAGCCAACTGTTCTTTTCCTTTAACTGATTGTTCAAGAGGGCCAATCGATTGGTTTCTTCATGCGTTTCTTGAAAGGCTTGAAGCAATTGACCATAATTTTCAGAGTTTGATGAGTTAGATGAACTTACACTACTTGAGTCATCTTCCTTTCTGGCCATGAAGCAAAGATTGAGGCTTTTCTTGTTTTTCCTTCTTTTCCTTCTTGCTTGGCTTTTTGACTTTGCCTCCTTTGGTTCATTGTTTCCATGAGCAGCCTTAAGTGTTTCCACATCTCTTTAGCAGTTTTACATTTTGACACCCTGAAAAACTCATTAGTATCAAGTGCAGAAGCTATTATGTTTTGAGCAGAACAATCAAGCTTGGCCATTTTACATTCATCATTGGTCCATTGAGACCAAGGTTTTGCAATGAAAGAACCATTCTTTTTAAACTTTGGAATGTAAGGACCATTCTCAATTGAATCCCAAATTCCTTGACTAATAGATTCCACAAAGATTTTCATTCTGGCTTCCCAATACTTGTAATTCAATCCACAAAATAAAGGTGGTTTGTAGATTGAAGCACCTTCCTCAAAAGATTGTTTTCCAGCCATAGAAAAAAGATTTTTGGATCAACTTGAATAACTTTCAAGAACCAAGCTCTGATACCAATTGTTAGAATATATGGCTTTAAACTAAAGAGGGGGGGGGGTGAATTGTTTAAAGAGAGTTTTCGCAATCTTTTAAGCCTTGAATGAAATTACTTCGTAAAAACCTTGATTGAGAAATCAGTTTTTCAAAACACAAAGCTAAAAGCATAGCACTAGTAAAACAATCGGTTGTTTCGTAGAAACAATCGGTTGTTTATACCAGAAAACAAATATCAAAACTGAATTTAAAGAGTTAAGGATAGAGAGAATGCACACAGATGTTTATACTGGTTCACTCTAAACCCAGAGCTACATCCAGTCTTCTCAGAAACCACTGAGGAAATCCTCTAAGCAATCAAACCTAGATCACTTACAACACCACCAAGAAAGTGACCTTGATCCCCTCAAGACACACACTTCTCTTGGCCAACACACCAACAATAAGAATGTTCATCTTGATCCCCTCAAGAACACAACACTTCTCAGCAAACACACAAACAAACTTGTTCTACAAAATACAAGGATTACACTTGTTACAGAAGCAAATCTGAAAACAATACAAGCAGAAATCCTATCTCACACTCTTTGATCAATCACAAACTCTAAACAATCTCAACTCTTTGAAAAACTCTAAAACTTGTATTCAAAAAGATTGTTACTCAAATTTGTTTTTTCTGAATTTATTCAAAGATATTGTTTGTTATCAAATCTTAACAAACTTATTCATTGCATTTAATGATTGGTCAAAGCATTTAAAGACTGGAGCGTAAACAGTTAAAGCATTTAAAGCTCAGTCAAAGATAAACCAGTTTTTCTGTTATGGTACCAAAATAAACAATCGGTTGTTTCCTCGAATCAATCGGTTGTTTTGGTTTTAACAGCTCAACCATTTGAAAAATAGTTTTCAATCTTTTCTCAAAACATCTAAGTATAAAACAATCGGTTGTTTCCACAAAACAATCGGTTGTTTTTCACTTAGTTTGAAAAACACTTTTTCTTTTAAAAGATTGAGAATGCCTATGCTTTGGATTCAATCTAGAGTGGATTACAAAACTCAAACTACCCCAGATCCTAACTAAGACAGCTCAGCAACAGCAAGCACAGCCAAGCCTTCAACATCCTTCAAAGGGTTTGGATTCTTCAAAGCTTGAACACCACTTGGTTCAACATCCAAGTCACAATGAGGGCTAGCAACCTTTCATCAAGCTTTAGGCCTCCAACCGAGCAAGTCCTAACTTGAGCATGTTGGTTCTTCAAGCAACTTTTGTAGTATTGGATTTTGTTGAAATCCTGCACTACTCCAAGGTTTCCCTTGTTAATCCTGAGGCCTGAGTACTTTTTGACCAGCAACAGCAGCCCATACCTCATGGGTTATCTCCATATCTACACCTTTTACATGAGAAACTAGGTTGTTTCCCTCAAACTTGAGATTTGTGTAGAACACCCTTATTAAATCTGGATAGATGTTTCCCTTCATCTCCAGGAACTTTCTAAGAGATTGATCTTTGAGCAGCCTCCTTACATTGTCCAGCTTTTGGCTTTTCAACCAATCAAAGCACACAACCTTGGGGTTGTTTATCACTTTGGTGCTTGTTTCAAACCTATATCTCTCAATTAGGTCATTGTCTCCAGAAAACCATCCTTCTAGCCTTCCTCCGGACCTTACAGCTCTGATTTTGACTCTCTTTGAGGTGGGAGGAGTTGAGTCCATGATGGCAGAGAAGAAAACAGAGAAAAGATCACTCACAGATTTTGCAAGAGATGTTGCAAGATATGTTGCAATTGGTTGTTCTTGTGGAAGAGATCAACTGCAACAAATTTTATAGCAGTAATAGAATTAAAAAGCATTCAATGTCATGAGTGGGTACCAGATTTTCAGAGAGAGAGGACTTGACCTTGCCCAGCACAAAAAACGTCAGAAAAAGCTTAAAATCACATGGTCTTCACATGTGATCTTTGACTAGTCATTAAGGCTCTTGAATTTCCAAGATTTTGGAATATATTCCTTTATGACTGTTGTAACTTCTCTCTGAACGTGATCAGCTTTCAACATAGGTTCATTGACCAAGGATTCTCTCTTTAAATTGATTTGCAACGGATAAAAATTCAAAATAGAAATTAAATTGATTTCTTTACAATGTTGACAGGCTCAAAACAATCGGTTGTTTCGAAGAAACAATCGGTTGTTTTTCTACAGCAGTTAAAACTGATTTTGAATTTTAACCATGAGCAGAAAGAGTTCAAAGCAGATGAAGTTAAGAATTTTAAAGAAAATATTTAAACATGAAAAAGAATTTTAAAATAAAAATTAAGAACAGAGAAAGGAAGGTTTTATCCTTTATGTTGTTCTTTCAATGAGCCATGTGCTTTGTGATCAAGAAGCCTCTTTTAACTGTTGAAGGCCTTTAGACAGATGCAGAACATTGATTCAGCTTCAATGTTGGTCTTTTTCTTCCAAAAACTTGATCAGATGACTCAGTCCTTCACACTTCTTTAGACTTCCTGCACAAGCATGAGTTTAAGCAACAAGATTTGGCCCCTTCACAAATGTGGGTCCAATTGATTTCTTTTCTCATTTGGAACCTCACATCCTTTAGGAATCCATTTCATGTAGTCTCTAGGAACAGAGAACTTTCTTATCTTGCAGAATCTAACCGAATGACCTTTTTTCATGCAATAAAAGCATGTAACAACCGGTTGTTTCGATTTAACAATCGGTTGTTTTACTGACTTTCTTAAAAAAAAATTGAAAACTTATCTTGTTGGTTTTGTGGATTGAAACCTAGACCAGCCTTTCCAAAAACACAGCTTTGAGATGCCAAGACATTCTCAAAGTTAGATTTCCCTTTTGAAAGCTTGTCCACAGCGTCAACAAGATAATGAACCTTTTTCTCAAGATTTTCACAATTTTCGCAAATAACAGTGTCACACTTGCAAGAAGAGTTTTTGAAATGATTTTCTAGATTTTTGAAATCGTCTTTTGATTTTTCAATCTCATCTTCAAGTGATTTCACTCTCTTTTCCAACCAGCTGTTAAGTTCTTTCAATCGGTTGTTTGAAAGAACCAATCGATTAGCTTCATCATGAGTTTCTTGAAAAGATTCAAGCAATTCACTATAATTTTGTTCATTTAAAGAAGCACATGAACTTACCTCACTTGAGCTACAAGATTCATCATCTTCTTCAGCTATCAAGCAGATGTTTGCTTTCTCATCTTCACTTGATGAAGAACTTGATGATGATACCTCATTTTCATCCCAAGTTATGTAGGTTCTCTTTGTCTTGCCTTTCTTTTCCTTGTTGCTAGGCTTTTTCTCCTTGCTATTGTTTGGACAATTTTCCTTTATATGACCTTGCTCACCACAGCCAAAACAAGTATAGTTATTGGAATTAAAATCATTTGATCTCTTGTTTCCATACTTATCTTTGTTGTTGTCCTTGTTGCGGTTCCTCTTCAAGAATTTGCTGAACTTTCTTGGCAGCAAGCTAAGGTTTTCCTCATCACTATCATCACTGGATTCTTGTTTTCCTTTGTGCTTGGAAGCTTTTAAGGTTATGCTCCTTACGTGCTTGTCTTCGCTTTCTTGAACATTGAGTCGATTCATCTCTAACTCATGTTCCCTAAGCTTACCAAACAAAGAAGCCATACTCAAGGATGTTAGATCTTTAGATTCAGAAATAGCAGTTACCTTGGGTTGCCATGCTTTATCAAGGCATTTCAAGATCTTGATGTTTAGCTCTTCCTTTTCAAAGGTCTTGTCAAGGCTCATGAGATGATTGATGATGTGCGTGAATCTTTTCTGCACCTCAGCAATTGTTTCAGCTTTGAGCATTCTGAACATCTCATACTCTTGGATTAGAGTATGCTTCCTAACTCTTTTTACCTCATTTGTACCTTCATGAGTTACTTCCAAGGTGTCCCACAATTCTTTTGATGATTTGCATTGAGAGACCCTGAAAAACTCATCAGAATTTAAAGCAGAGGTTATTATATTTTTGGCAATGCAATCGAATTTGGCCTTCTTGCTTTCTGAATCAGTCCATTGAGACCAAGGCTTTTCAATGAAAGATCCATCTTTTTCAAACTTTGGGACAAAAGGACCATTTTCAATTGCATCCCAAATTCCTTTGTCAAGTGATTCCATAAAGATTTTCATTCTTACTTTCCAAAATTGGTAGTTCAAACCACAAAACAGAGGTGGTTTGTTGATTGAACAACCTTCCCCAAAAGGTAGTCTATCAGCCATTAAAAAAAACAGTTTTAGGATCATCTTGAATAACTTTCAAGAACCAAGCTCTTGATGCCAATTGTTAGAATGGATGGCTTTAAACTAGAGGGGGGTTAATGGTTTAAAGAGGGATTTCAAAAACTTTTAAGTCAAGAATGAAATTATCTCAAGAAACAATTGATAAGGAATCCAGTTTGCCAAAACAATAAGCAAAAACAACAGCACCAGAAAAACAATCGGTTGTTTCGCATAAACAATCAGTTGTTTATACCACTTTACAAAATCAAAACTGAATTTAAAGAGTTAAGGATAGAGAGAATGCACACAGATGTTTATACTGGTTCACTCTAAACCCAGAGCTACATCCAGTCTTCTCAGAAACCACTGAGGAATTCCACTAAGCAATCAAACCTAGATAACTTACAACACAACCAAGAAAGTGACCTTGATCCCCTCAAGACACACACTTCTCTTGGCCAACACACCAACACTAAGAATGTGGATCTTGATCCCCTTTAGAACACACAACACTTCTCATCAAAACATACAAATAAACTTGTTCAACAGAATACAAGGATTACACTTGTTACAGAAACAAATCTGGAATCAATACAAGCATAAGTCCTATCTCACACTCTTTCATCAATCTCAATCTCTAAGCAATCTCAACTCTTTGAAAAACTCAAAAACTTGTGTTAAAATCTCAAAAGATTGTTATTTCTCAAATCTGTTTTTCTAAATTTATTCAAAGATGTTTGTTATCAAATCTTAACAAATTCATTCATTGCATTTAAAGATTGGTCAAAGCATTAAAGACTGGAGCGTAAACAGTTAAAACATTTAAAGCTCAGTCAAAGCTAAAACAGTTTTTCTGTTATGGTACCAAAACAAACAATTGGTTGTTTCCACGAATCAATCGGTTGTTTTGGTTTTAACAGCTCAACCATTTGAAAAACAGTTTTCAATCTTTTCTAAAAACACCTAAGTATAAAACAATCGGTTGTTTCGACAAAACAATCGGTTGTTTTTCACTTAGTTTGAAAAAACACTTTTCTTTTAAAAGATTGAGAATGCCTATGCTTTGGATTCATTCTAGAGTGGATTACAAAACTCAAACTACCCCAGATCCTATCTAGGTCAACTCAGCAACAGCAAACACATCCTAGCCTTCAACATCCTTCAAAGGGTTTGGATTCTTCAAAGCTTGAACACTACTTGGTTCAACAAAAGATTGCTTTGAGATAGCTTTTGATCAAGAGAGTGTGGAATAGGATTTTCAACTTGTATTGATTTCAGATCTTTCTGTAACAAGTGTAATCCTTTTGTACTGTGTGAAAACTCTATGTGTAAAGTTGAGAAGTGTTGTGTGCTCTTGAGGTTGTCAAGATCAACATTCTTGGTAGTGTTTGTGCTGAGCCAAAGGAAGTGTGTGTCTTGAGGGGATCAATGTCACTTCTTTGGTGGTGTTTTAAGTAATCTAGGTTTGGTTACTTAGTGGATTGCTCAGTGGTTTCAGGGAAGACTGGATGTAGCTCTTGGTTTAAGAGTGAACCAGTATAAACATGTGTGTGCAATCTCTCTATCCCTTGAACTCTTTAATTTCAGTTTATATTTGTGAACTGGTATAAACAACCGATTGTTTTTCTGGTGATGTGCTAAATTGCTTTGTGTTTTTTGCAAACTGTATTTTGAATCAAATTTTCTTAAAGAAATTTCATTCTAGACTAAAAAGTTTGCGAAAACCCTCTTTAAACCATTCACCCCCCTCTAGTTTAAAGTCATACATTCTAACAAAAACAACTTAAAAGCATAATTTAAATGAGTTCAGGGTAAGAGAAAAGCACACAAACAATTTATACTGGTTCACTCTTATCCCAAGAGCTACATCCAGTCCCTAAAAACCACTGGGTATCTACTATGCAATCAAAATCTAGATTACAAACACACCACCAAAGAAGTGATCTTGAACACCTCAAGACACACTTCCTTTGGCACACAAACACTACAGAAATCATAACACCCTCAGATTTTGCACTTACACACCAATATTTATAAATACAATAGATTCAGAAAGGATTACACCTGATGAAGATCAAATCAAAAGATTACAGCAATCTTATTCCACTTCTTTGAGGAAACCCAAAAGTTTGAATGCAAATCTTGAAAACTCAAATATGTTTTCACACTTTCACAAATGTCTCAAAATTGTTATCAAACTTTAAGAGAGTATAACAACCTCTTTTAAATACTCTAAAAGTTGTTAAAAACATTTAAAGCAGAAGCCTATTCAGTTAGAAAACATTTAAAGTTGATTTGCAAACATAATAGAAATTTTGTTATGGATTTTCAACAAACAATCGGTTGAATTCTCGAAACAACCGATTGAATTGGTTTGACAACAAAGTCAACCAAGTCATACAGCTTCAAACCTTTTTTCAAAAACTCTAAGTGATAAACAACCGATTGAAACGATAAAACAATAGGTTGTTTTTCCACTTCTTCATAAAACAATATTTTTCAAAAAAGTTTTGATCCAAACTGTTTTAGATTCAAACAAATAGTGGATTACACATCATTCTACCCAAAACCCACACACACACACAACAACTCCAACCTTCCATCAAACACCATAGATTTAGAGACATCAAAACTTCAAAATCATCTTTCATCAACACTCTTATGTCTAAATCCTAAAAATTCAAATAAGTTATATACTCTTAATCCCTGTATGTAAACATGATATTATTAGAAAGAAACATATACTTAATACCTATTTTGCTTTAAGACTATAGAATATATTATAATATTTTACTGTGTCAATATGCTATTTATATTTGTATTTTTTTTAAATCAATTACTGAATAATTGTTATTATATTTTTTTTTTTATGTGAAATTGATATTTTTTAATGTGAAATTGTTATTCGGAATGTTATTATATTCTTTAATTTTGTCTTTTACTTCTTTTATAAAAAATAGTTGTTGTTTAAATATTTTATTTATTTTATCTCAGAAAAAAATTCAATTATTATTTGTATATGACTGCATTCTTTATCTTTATTTGTTTTCTATACAAAATCAGTTGTTGTTTAATGGTTATTTTATTTTATTCTTTTGACAAAAATGCAATTGTTGTTTAAGTTAGTTGAAGTTTAAGATTTTATTTTATTCATAAAAATCTGAATTAGTATAACATTTTTATTATATTTTTTTATTTTTATTTTTTCTATATAAAACTAATTTATTTTATATTTTGAAAAAAAAATCAGTTATTGTGTTCGTATTTGAATTAGAATATAATTGTTTTTATAGTTTTCTATTTTTTTATATGTAAATTTATTTATTTAAATATTTTTGTTCAATTGTTGCTTAGATTTGATAGAGAGTCAATATGTCAAATGAAATGAAAAAAAAATACATAATAAGAATGTTTATTAAAAACATTTATACAAGAGGATTTTCTATTAAAACTGTTTTTTATTACATAAATTTTTTATTCTATCATTATTTAATATATTTTTTTATTAGTATAATAAAATATTTTGTCATTTTATATCAATTATTTAAAAAATAAATTTATTTTTTAATTTTTTAAATTATTATTAATGTATAACTTTTATATCTAACTCCTCCACTCTTTTCTTAATTCATTATTTTATTTTAAGACAACAACAACAAGAAAAAGATAACATACTCTTCCCCATTTCTACATAAAATCTCATATATCAAATAAAAGAACTTTCATTTCTAATCACTTTCTTCACTTCATTTCAATCAACTACTATATTATTTGGTAAAACTATTATTCTTTTGTATATACCATCAAGTCAATCATAATCTCAATATGAACATCATCACATTCTTCGATTCCAAAACTATCAATGGAAGAAAGAGAATTTTTTTGAAGAGACTTAAACAAGAAAAAAGAAATATTAGTTTAATTAATTCATCATTTTTTTTACATATTAAATTTTATTTTTCAATTTTGACTTATCCAAAATTATTTTTTTATGTATATTAAATTTCTATTATCATAAAATTAAATAAAAAAATGCGAATACATGTACGTTGTTGCTCCTGTGTTTTCGTAGTGTATATAAAGTTGTTGGTGCTCCTGTGTTTTCGTAGTGTATATAAAGTTGTTGGAAGATAAAGGAAAAAAATATATAAGTGAATAATTAAATATTGTTTTAGAGACATGGATATCCAAGACAAGAATAGGAAAAACATTCAAAAGTTATTTGTCAAGAAGAAAAAGCAAAAAATCATGAACAAAATATTTTAAAGATAAAGAATAAATTACGATATATAGTCCGTGTTTATTTATATCTTTGAGAGGAAAAGGTTTCAGCTCAGCCATCATAAGGGAAGGGAAGTGGGTGAAAAATATACTAAAACTTTAATATAGCAGCACCACTTGATGGCTTGGAAGCAAATACATAAAGGCCGAGATCGGTCTTCTTAATAACGTCCTTGTCTATCCTAGACTGGTAGAAACATTCCTGCAATGGATATAAAATTCAGCATTCACTGCCTGTAAATCCCAGATCTCCAATGATTAATTAGGGTTCTTAAGTGTAATATTAAAACAAACCTTTAAATTAAGGATAAATTGTGGAACTATGTTCTCCTTCACCAAAGCAACTGCACAACCACCCCACCCAGCTCCAGTAAGCCTAGCCCCAAGAGCACCATTGTTACGACAAATATTTACAAGTTCTTCCAACTCTGGACAGCTGATTCCATGGATAAAAGAAAATATCAATTTTAATTTCTGAAAAAGGAAACTATATCTTACAATAAAGTATTCGTTCAGATACTTTTAAGGTTGGAAAATATCGCATGAAAAATCAGGCCCTGTAAATTAATCCATCCAGAGAAACCAAACAATTGACAATGCATACATTATTCTACTAAGACACAATACTCTATTTTAGTACCTGCACTCATATAAAACGCTGCAGCTATGATGACTCTCGTTCATAAGGTCACCAAGCTTCTTCAGCTTATCCTCGTCGCTGAAAAAATGGAGTAGTTACATAAAAGTAATCTATAGCTCACTTACAAAAGAATAACATTATATGCAAAGTTGCAAACCGATGGGATTTTAGTTCTCAGGCATTTTTATATGAAAATAAAGACCATGTATAGAAGAAATTTAGAGTGGTCCTCATCCAACTCATATTCAAGACTAACTGTATAGTTTAGAGTCAAATACACTCACCTTAGATTTGAGGATACGACATCCTTGAAAGCATGTACCCTCTTGGCTTCTGAATACACATGAGCAGCTCTCTAGAAACAAAATGAGTCAAATAAACAACAGCGTATAAAAGGGATAAATACATTGGCTGTTAATAATTTCGATTCGATGGAATTCTTATTGGCTTGTGAAATACAAAAGCACAAAAAAATATTTGATATTTCGTAATTGAAGTATGTCATGCAAAAAACCTTCTAAACAAGTGCAAGTAAATTAGATAATGAAGCTTAAAAACACCTGATGTAACTTGTATTGCTTTGCAACTTTTAAGACTTCTAAATAAGCTGCATTGTTGCTCAAAAATGAGGTCAGCTTTTCCCCGGTAACTTCTTCAATTTCTTCAGCGGTATATGGTTCTTCTTTCAAATATTCCTGTACCGAATGAAAAGTTTTTATAACAGTTATCACAGGATTGAGATTTCTATGAACGCAGAAAAAAAAAATTAAAATTCAAAGAAATCCGTTAAGTGAAATAAAATGTTCCTCAAATAAAAAATAGTCACCCAAGGCCAATTCTAAGTATTACATAATACCAAGTTCAATTACCTTTACAGCAAGTACAGGATCAGATGAGTTATGAATACCAGCAAATGATACACATAAACCTTCAACATCAGACAATGTGCTCACTTTTGATATTGCCTCTTTTGGATCCATTCCTAGCTTTATAGCTAGGACAATCTGAAAATTATCACAACAGTAATTTTTAGTTAATATATATAAGCAACAGGTTTTTTAGTGCACATACACATGTAATGAATAAGTCCAACATGAAGCAACTAGCCTTTGATGCATGCACATACACACATTAATGATTAAGTCCAACATGAAATTTCCAGAAACATTTAAAATGGACAGGTTTTTCCTTGTTCAATTCAATAATAAAAATGGGTAAAATAATGTTCACACTTCAGCATATGAAAGACTTTAAACAAGTTAAATCTAGTTGACCAATCAAAGCCACTATGAGTGTACTGGTGACAAACAATAGGTTTTGGTAGTTTACAAGAAGTCATAAAGGACTCTACCAAACTACTTACGCATTTGCATCCAAAAAATGTACCCTGAGAGGTTATATAAAATAGTGCAGTAAAGATGTTTTGCTCCAGAAACAGTAATTAAGTAGAGGGTACAAGATTGGAATATACTCACAGAAGCCAAACGGCATTCAAGAACCCTATTGTTATAATTTGTCGCAGCAGTAACAGCCTTCTGAGACTCTGCCAGAGAATGAGCTATCACAAAAGTCCCACCAGCAGGAAGTTGCACATCTGTTGCACGAATTGGGTTGAAATCAATAAGCTCTGCAAACCCAGTCTTGGCCATGACAGAGATTGCCTGTCAAGTAAAACCAAAGAAAAAGATTTTAGTTGAGGTAAAACGTCAGAATGTTGGAAGAGAAACACAAATTGAATAATACTCCATATGCAGTTGGAAGCAGCTTAATGCATTTCGGTCAATTATGCAACATAGCAACATACTTTTAAAGTGAGACCATCGTTTTCAAATTGTGGCCACAAGCATGGTGTCCGGATCATCCCTAGATTATGGAATTTAATAACTATCTGAATCACTTCATACCCTAAAGCAACTTAATTTAAACATCTAGCGTTATACACAGTAGCTAGAGTTTCAAAATTCATACTTTATAAAATTGTAAAGTGAAATCAAATAGCAGATAATAGAAAATATTTTACATAGTTTAGTTTTGATTGATGGAGTAAACAGAACAGCAGGACCATATACACATGTTCAATTATTCACCTGAGACATTATATTTTAAGTGTCAATTACAAACATTGGTCCATGAGTGTGTCAATCAGCAAGAAGTTGTAACATAGTAGTTACGAACTTACGATCCCATATGAGATATGGAGGAAAGAAGATACATAGATAGGTAATTGGGACAAGTTCACATTAAAATAACAAAGGAAAGTATCTGTAATGAAAAATGTGAAGAACCTGGTCCATCCCACCGGATTGTGTCCCAATATGTCGTTCACAAGCACATGTAACTTGTGCAAGTTCTTTCTGTCAACAGCATATGATCATTTAGTCAGAAACAGAATATAAAAACATTAAATAAACAAAATAAAATATTTTTAAAATAAAGACAGGCATCAACAAAAGCAGTTGTAAATTATCCATCTAAAAGGAATAATCAAGAATTATCTTAGATGTCTAGAACAAATATACAAATTTTTAGCAAGATTGGGTAACAAAAAGAACAAAATTCACTAGAACAAAATTCACTAAAACAAATAAATCATGGAAGCATAGAGATTTACAAAAACGTCAATTTCACTGGCAACAAATAATTTGAAATAGGAATTAGATCTGACCATCTAAGCGTGAATACGTTAAATTATTTCAGTTCCAAAATTCAACTATTTTTTCCTTCGTCAATTAAAATGATATAAAACTCCAGTAACATCTTGTCATGATTCTGAATGATTAATAATTAATATGAAAATTTTAAAATCTGACAAGCTATTACATATAATTTATCCATTCAAAGTTCATAAGAGCTGAACAAAATTTCCTCCTTAAAGCACAAACTATTCCACATACACATGAGCATTTCAGCCCAAAAGTCATACCTTTGGGAAGTTCACATCAAAGGCGGCCATAATAGCAATTGTGGATGAACAGACAAACGCTGCAGAGCTTGATAGCCCAGAACCTGGGAAAAAAAAGTGTTGCCCCTTAACCTTTTAATTTAAGACCGTCAACATAAAAAATTGTCGTCTCCAATAGAGAACCAGAATGCCGAGCACATTCACTTTGAAGTAAATTTGAATGTGTATAGTAGCTCCATTCAAATTCAAAATTAATGAACACACCTGTTGGCACTGTTCCATCAACAAGAACATCAAGTCCAACAGGTTCACCAACATCCACCCCTTTCAGTTTCGCATAGTCATAGAAACCTTTGTACCTACAGAAATTGCAATATCAATTAATACTGAATTAAACAATAGTGCTACACTCACCAAAAAAAGAAAACCACTACATCTATCCATAAGCTCCTCCATCCATATCTAGATGATTTCAAATTGCAGACTACCAATGGTATAACATCATTAAAACAAACTTGCAAGTACTACTTTTCATAATTTAAATAAATTTGAATAGTAACCAGTATGCACGTTAGTGCAAGACTATAACTTAAATGACGAACAAACTCATCATCTTGGTAGTGTTAACTGTTAAGCAAGGTTCATTAAAGAGGACACACACAAAGCACATACATCTAACTAAAACTAAGCTTGCAACTATGGTTCCTCAAAAAACCGAAAGAATGGCAAGAGAACAAAATGTATATGAAATAAACTCACCCACAAATAAAATAATGGCCCCATTTGTGATTCTTCAAGTCGATTTCCTGCATCAAAAGCACAATCAAAGAACACCAAATCAAATTATCAACAAAATAGGACTATCTTATTGTGAAGATAAATCATAAAGAATATTAAACACGCATTCTCAAAGAGATTCGATAATCCACCTGGAGAGGATCAGCAGGATAAGTACAAACAGAATATTTTTCACCGTTCACGTTAGCAATCCTAAGAACCTTTTCCGCCTCGTTTTTCCGAATCGCCACGATCGTATCTTGCCGAATAGCCATAGGCAACACCGAATAGCCCTCATAATCAATGTGCTCCCCAATCAAGTTCACTCTCCCTGCACCGCAAATCAAAATTATCATAAAACACCTCAAACATCTAATCTCTATCATACAAACTAACAATTCAACCATATCACCGACATTAAATAACTGAATTTAGAAGTAAAAGAAAATAAAAATTTAGAAATTCAGAGATAGAGAGGAAGAGGAACCAGGTGAACGGGCGAATACTTGAGGATGATGACTGAAGACTTCGAAGAATTTGGACTTCAAATGATCGAAACGAAGCTGAGCTTCTTCGAGCGCTGAACCACCGCCATAAACAAACTCTAGGTTATCGTAAATCGGGATCGGAAGCTCCTCGTGCTTTGCCATTCCTCTTTCGTTTTTCAACTACAAACAAATAAACTCTCTCTCTTTATCTATATTTTCTCTCTATCCCTATCAAACCCGTTGTGTTTCAGAACTTGTAACAGAAACACATGCTTTTTTAAACGTCCTTTAATTTATCAATTATCATCATTTACAATCTCAAATGAGTTATTTGGATTGTGAGAGTGACCATTTTGAAAAATCTCAGGATAACCCATACTTGTATCATTAATAAGCATATATAAAGAGATAAACATTTTTTTACACAATTTCTAATAATTTTATTTTTTAAAATTAAAAAATTACTTATATAATAAAAAATTACTAACAATAAAATTAAAAAATATTTATTTTCATAATTATTTTTAATAAAAATCTTATTATAATTTAATAATATATTTTTATTTCAATATATATATAAATTTATTTATTAAAAAAATTACTTCTTAAAAATTACAGAAAGCTCAAATAAATCATGAACACTAAATTTTATTTTAAGAAAAAAATTTATTGTTATAAAATCATAAGAATGTAATTAGTGCATTCGTTTTTAAAAATATATATTAAAATTGTAATAACATTTATATATTTTTACTTTATATGTTAATTTAATAAAATTATATTTATTACAAATTTATAATATAACATTTATAACAAAATAAAGTTTTAAAAATATTTAAAAAAAGTGAACACACGTGTAGATAAATTAAATAATATTTTTTTTTATTTCTCTTTATTATTTATATTTAATCAATTTTTTCTATTTTTCTCTTAAAAAAAATATTGAGATTTTAATTCGAATAAGACAAGTAATTAGGATTGAGATTCTTTACATTAATTGCCAATATGATTTGCTTTTTAAAAAAAAAGAAGAAAACCTGCATTCCAAATCAGAGACTTTGTGGCTTTCTATTGAGGCTTTTAGACTGAGTTAAGAAATTGTGGACTAATTAACAAATCATTATTGAATTACTATCTTCCAATGCTTTTCAAGTCATGTGGGGCTCTAATGAATTTCAAGATTACATCAATTATTGTTAGAATATTTTATGCAGAGTCTTCCTTGCTGTTTTTAGATTCCTGCATCATTACTACTACAATGAAAAGGTCTATGATTAGTCTACACTGTTTCCATCTTCTTCTTTGGATAATCCACCTCATTTCTCTTCCAAATGTCACTATCTCTATTCTTAATCATTTCTAATATATTAAATATATTATTTTAATTTCTAAATTAATGTCTAAAGTTTAAGACTGATTTAAATGCCATCAAACATATTAATTAGTTTAAATCGTTTAATTGAATTAATAATATGGAAGTTAGATATTGAATAATTGTAGAGAGACTTTTAATGTTTCTAATAACTTTTTTCATTTACTCAATATGCTTTTCATAATTGATAGCAATAAAGATTTTATTTGAACAAGTTTTAAAATTTAAAAATTACAATATGTAGTTTCTAATTGTTTTTAAGTTTTGTATAATAATTTTAATTTAAAAATTACTTGATAGGAAAAATAATATTTCTGTTGAATTTAATATCCTCTTCATTTTGTTTGGGTGTGTGCTATAGCATGACAAATTTGTCTACTTGTTTAATTCTTATTTCTTTCCATTCAAATAAAACTATCCAATTCTATTTTCCTTTTACTTCTACCTCAGTTGTTTCCTTTGATTTACTTTAATGTCTTTTCTCTTAATTCATTTCTCATAAGGAGAGACTGCACATTGTTTGCCTTGAGAGAGAAAACTTGCTACATACATTTCAACAAACTCAAAGATTCTGTTGAGGATACTCTGTGTGTAGTCAAAATACAAAGTATTATGGAAAACCAAAAAAGAATAGAAATACAGAATAACATAAGTTAATATACAATCATCTGGCCCAAAATTTCATTGTATAAAGCTATCTTCCAAACAAAAAATACCAGTTAAAATGTGAAAAAGAAAATATTACTTTGTTGGATGTGAAAATGACTATAAGAACCACTTCCCTTGTCACACAAGACAAAATCACCAGATTTCTAAAGAAGCAAATGTTCAAGTCATTTATAAATACAAAAACAAGTTGCATCAAAATCAACCACAATTAACTCTGCAACCATTGCAAAAACATTAAGCAAATAAACCTAGAGCAAATGGAACTATATTCGGTTAAATAATTGGTAATCAACTTTTAAGGTTGAAAAAGTGCTATACAAACTCTTATACAGTCCAACTGGTGATTAATCCCATCAGAAGCCGAATTTATCAACCTCCTCGTCTTCATCTTCATCCTCATCTATAGCATCATCATCTTCAGTATATCTCTCCAAATCATCATCATCATCATCCATCTCCTCAACCTCATCTTCCTCATCCATCATACTTTTACTTTTCTCTTTGTCCTTCAAACCAGTGTTCAAAACTACTGTTTCCCCCCCAGATTTCTCCATGTCCCTCCTCAGTTTATCCATGTCACCCCTCCTGCGGTCTTCCTCCAAACGTTGCTTCTCTTCACGTCTTTTATCAAGATCAGCCCTGAACCATGTACAATACAACTTGGTTAGCTATTTCAAACACCCTGCTGTATATGCTAAATCAATAGTAATGTAATAGTGAAAATAAGCCAATACTTGTAGGTTTCCATGTATTCCTCTGCACTGGCTTCTACAGTTTTAAAGAAGGCTTCCATTCCTACACCAGAAACTGCAGAAACTCCAACTGATTTCAAATTGTTGTAGAATTCGTCTAGCACAAGAGAAAGGCTTTGAGTTAAAGTTGATGTGTATGACTGATCTGAACTTGCTGCTGCTTGGAATGTCTCAAAATCCTCCATCCACTAGATAATGAATTTCACACACACAAAATGAATCAAAATAAATTTGGCACAATCTATAAAAAACAAGACCGATAATGTATGTTTGATAGGCCAGGAAAAGAATAGATAAAACAGAAGCAGAAACACAATTACAAATAGATTAGTTTTGAGGCCAACTATATATTTTGAGAGCAGAAACAAAAGTAATTCAGCTTAAATAGACAAAGGAAAGAGTCCACAACCCCATAATAATTGCAATATGTTCAATCCCTCTATACAATAAATTTCCCAGCATGAGAGGTGAAATTAATAATTATCTCCATCAATATTGTTTTCCATTTCACTGCAATTTCTAAAAATCTAAACTACTTATTGGCCCCCTAACTTCAAGTTCATCAATTGAAAGCAATGTCAAGTTTTACTAAGCATAGTGATTGGTGTTGATAAAGGCAATGCTTTTTAAAGTCATAGACATTCAATAGAAGGGAGAGATATAAATAAATATGCCAAATTCAGAAATCCATCCAAAGAGAACAATTATATCCAACTCCCACTTCATAGGTGAATGATTCCATCAACTTGAATGTTATCATACAATGTTTAGAAAATAATGAATTTGGTATACATAATTTGGTAATTGTTATTTAGAGATTAAAATGAACAGAGCTTCACACTATGTTGTTGACAATAAAAAATAAATAAGTAAATGATTTATACTAGAGCTGATTATGATCACATTTCTGATTTTTGTCGGTTTCTGGTTATTTTTAAAAGGATAAGAACGCATAAAAAACAAAACAAAAAAATTAATACTTGTTAAATCTTTAAAAAAAATTATAAATTATTATTTGATGAGAAAAGTTTAAACAAACAGACCCATAATTAGAAGTAACATATTAATTACTCCACAAACAGATTGTCCTAGTTAACCACAACTTGATGTTAGTGAGTGGATAGATAAAAATAGTCTGTTAACTAAAAAAATTGAAGTGACTAATCTAATAAACACAGCATTTGCAACTCATCTAGGCACAAGAAAAGAAAAATCATCAAAAACAAACAATACCTCCAATGCAAACTGATGTGCTGCTACATCAACTTTGTTGAATGTCAAGATGAGAGGTAACTTTGTCTTATAGAGGATACTACAAGCATACAACATATTGCTCATGAAAGTTGTAGGATCTTCTGAACGAGGAGTATCAACTACATAGGCCACTACAGTGGGAAATGTGGATGCAAAAGCTTCTGTGATGATAGCACCAGAAGCAGACCAGGTAAATATTTCAATCTGACCAGGGGTGTCTACAAGAACATAGTCAAGTTGATCTGCCCGTCTCTCAATTACAGAAATTACCTGAAGAGATCGAACATATTAAAAATTGTAGTGATAACCAAAACAAACAAGGACCTAAGCAAGTGACTGATCATGTACACAATATAATCTCCTTTTTTGGCGCCAAGAGCTTAATTAGCAAAAGTAAAACCAAAATATAAGATCAAACAAAACTGAAGGAAAACTCTCCACCTCAATAATTAAAAATGAAAGGATCAAATACTTCCATTATAGGCAAGCAGCAATTTTATTTGTGTCACTGCCATACTTGTGCGTAATACATAATTTAAAAGTGAGTACCAAGTAAGATATGTCACGACTAAGTAGTTTCAAAGACTAATAAACCAACTTTACCTCGTCAAACTTGGTGGCAAACAAGTTCAGGGAAGTCAAAATTCCACCATTAGGGCCAAGGTTAAACTGCTTCATGACTTCTTTGTATTTAACAGTGTCTCTTATATCAATGTTAGCAGCATATGGGAGTGTCATGACAGCAGGGTCAAGATTCATCACATAACCCCGGATGTTTCTCATATGTGTATGGCAAACCAACCTATGCATGAGTGTTGTTTTCCCACTCCCTAAAAACACAAACAAGGTTTATATTCCAAGACTTCATTGATAATAAAGCACAATATTACAAATGAAAAACAATTCCAACCCAGCATGTTAAATATAAATGCAGAATCACCTGCCATTCCAACAACAATAATGATGACAGGTTTTCTTCTGAAGTTAGGAAGTCCATTCCCAGAAGACGGTCCTTCAATATTCAGCTTGTTCATAGTCTCTGTCAGTTCCTCCTTTTCCTTTTCCTTGTCTTCTACCTTTAAAACCAACCAGAGGATAAAGAATTCTCATAATCACATTTTATAATTTAAATCACCAAATTAAAAATAAATGTGAATTAAGGTTAATCTATTATAGAATAATAGATTAAAAATTTAATAATCCTATGAGACTATACGACCTAGTCGCATGAAGTCCACAACACAATGTAACTTTAAACTGACTTAAGCAGGGTAGGGTCAAATTTCATTTATAGTTATCTAGTTTCCTGAAGGAAATGAAAAAATGAGTGAAAAGAGAGAAGAGTATTGATAATTGACCACCAGAAGAGTCGTCGGAATCAATTTGCATGGGTGCATTGTGGAGTTTAACACTTCCTGAACCGGTGATCATTTCTAATTGTAGGGGCTCTCCGATTTCGATTTGGGGAGGATTGAAACTAGGTTCTGACAAGGGCGAGAGAAAGGGAGAGCAAAGTTGGGATTTTATATCACTTTTTACTGGGAGGGTTTATGAACCAACACAATATGTCATATGTCACTGCCTACATAGGACCGTTCAGGGTTATGAATCTTTGAAATTTTGTTTTTTCTTTTTACAGAATTTTGGATATTCCTTAACCAATATATTTGGTTATAAATTATTATTGGTGTGTACTCCTTATATATGAAACTTTTGAATTTATATACAACTTTTCTACTGAGACTAATATATTTAAATAATAAACTTTTAAAAGATAATTTATTCTTATAAAAAAAATAAAAAATACTTTACGATAACTCTAAAATACAAGAATTTTTGCAGATGTGTTCACATTTTTATTATATTAAAATATATAATTTTATTATTTTATAAGTACTTAATTAAAAATATAAATTAATATAATTTAACAAACATACAAAATTTTATAAAAATAAAACTAAAAAATTATATAAACTTTATTTTCAAAAAAATATTTAATTATTTTAAAATAATCAATTTATTCAATATTTATTTTATTGAATAAATTATTTTTATTTATTAAAAAATAAAATTATTTAATTAAAATATAACACTAAAAAAAGTTTTAAGTATCTTTTAGATATTATTAAAATTACAATCAAACAAAATAAATTAATACATACAAGTTATCCTAATTTACAAATACAAGTCATATATTTTATAATAATGCTTGTCACACCTCCATTTTTTTAATAAAAAAATATTTAAGATTTTTATTCCATGTCAGCAAGAGCTCTCCGTGTCTTATGTGAATTGACTGCTTAGTCCCAAAAGTGCACTCTAGGGTTTGCAAAAAAGCATAAAATCTACATGGGTTTACCTTCACCCCCTCTTTAGGGGGGATTATTTCCTATTTAGTAGATCTAACCTAATATTAGTGTCATAATAGTAAATAGTGAAAAGCAGCCTTGCACAAAAACAAGATAAAAATTACTATCAAATTCTTTTCCTGACATTCAAGTAAACTGGTGTAAACTCTAATCAATAAGTGAATTAGTTTCAAATAAAATAAAAATTTTGACACCATAATGACAGTGTTTTAACAGGCTCAAATGATTTAAAGACAGTGTTTTGCATGGTTGTCTAATCATCTAATGAAATGTTTTCACCTTAGTAACTTAAGGTTTTAAGAAATTATATATATGATCTGATCACTTATGTTTTGCATAGTTGTCTAATGAAATGTTCTCACCTTAGTAACTTACAGTTTTAAAAAATTGTATATAATCTGATCACTTATGTTGCTCGATCTTATTTGCTGCTAGTATCACACTTTATTATTATGGTTTGCCACTTTGTTTCATTATGAAGTTGATTTTTATAATTATTGTTGTGTCAAGAGTATTATGACATGCATATACTGAGACAAGTATAAGCAAGTTTCACAAATTTTACTCAAACTCAAGTTTGACAAGTGTACGTGTGCACACATGCTTGTGTCGGGAAAAAATGGAGACTTGTTAACCAATAATAGGATAGACTGACAAAGAAAGAGTTCCAGAGAATACATTTTAATCTGTTTTCAAATTATTGAAAATTTGGCCCATCCCCTTTAGCAAATAGACGTTATCATGTCATAAAGGACGCCTTCATGGAACCAATAAATATTAAATCAACTCAAAAGGCTCCCACCTGTAGGATTTGGGGAGGGTAGATTTATAAAACCTCACCCCACAGGCAGAGGTTATTTTAAGGTATTTGAACCAATAACCCCAAAGCCTCAAGGTTAGCTCCCCCTTGTGGGGATTATCGAAGGGGTTGGAACCAGTCACCACCAAGTTAAAACAAGTCAGCACCTTACTATTGCTTCAAGGCTCTCCCTCTTGACTAAGTTAATTCAATTACTCAAGGTAATGAAACTGCAGTTTCATTCTTGACATAGTGGAGTTTTGTGGGAAAAAAAACACAAGTCAACCATAAATGTATTTGAATGTCATAATATATATGTATGTATATATATATATATATGACCACATGAAAGTCAAACATTTAGTTTTTATCCTTATTCACATTAGTTGACAATAATAAATAACTGTGTCCCAGATGTACATGTCTAAACACAGTAAGCTGCAAAGAGCTAACAAACACATACCATTCAAAGAACATGCAAAACTAAAACAACAATAAGGACTCAGAAGTTAATCTCAAAAAGAAACTGAGGCATTTTGCATTGGACATTTGGATTTAGGGTGAACAAAAAACTGTACTTACTGCATTTGTAGGCAATGCCATTTCACCAGATATTGGAAGCATTGGTGGCCCCATGTCATGAAGACAAGCATTACTGGATGACCCCTTATTTGACGGATGCATTGGTGCATCAAATCTAGGACCAAATCCTGAGTCTCCAAAGGCCTGACCCCTAAAACAAGCCAAGCACAATTTTAAAAATCTTTTGTTCATATGTGCATAATATGCATTTGAATCATAGAAAATCTATAAGCCACACTGTCAGAACAAACTTATATTTTTCATCAATAAACAGCAGCTGATTCATATTCTATGCATATGTGTCAATAATATTATTAGGTCTACTCTCCTTAATGTTGTGAAACTCCAGGACAGTAAGAGAATCAGAGAGGAATTACAAATGGTAACACGAGGATCCTAACTGACTGGTGAGAGTTACTACTATATAAACAATTATATTTACTACATAACATAATTAAAAATAGGTTCATAATGTTCATGCATAGAACAACCAATAACTTCATAAACTTCTAATACAAAGAAACTATCAACAAAATCATTCATTGAAAAATTAAAACAATTAAATAGAAAAGAGGAACACTACAGCACAATCAGAAAAATGAAAATAACAGAGAGGGGAGCTGCATAACCGCGAGCTGTGAGAACAGAAGTGGCGCCGCTGACGGCGGAAGTGTGAGCGGCGGAGACGCAAGCAGCGCGATTTCAGTGAATGAGGTTCGATTTTGGGTTTTTTAGGGTTCAGTGAACGCGATTTTGGAGCGGCGCGATATACCAGCAGCAGTTGAAACACGTTTGAGCCCTTCAAAACATCAGATACATGGAGGGGTGACACAACAAAATACTTCACAAATAAGTAAGACTTATGTGATATTGGTAAAATTAAATCAATAGTATTTTTTCTTCAATCTTTCCCTCCTAAATTGTCAGATCAACAATAACAAATGAAGTTCAAGGGAATATAAATAAATCAATAACACCTTTTTACTATTAACATATAAATATTGTAGTTTTAAAAACCATTTTTTTAAATTAAATAAATTATATTATTTTTTCTATTGGATGTTTAGGATATACTTATATCACATGGAACAAATATAAACAATTAAAAAAAAAAAATCTAGACATAAAATGATAAAAATGTCACACACAAATTATTATCCATTAAGTCAATCAAAGATATTTTATTTCATAAACCAGTTATTTAAAAAGATATTTTGTTTCATAAATCAAATATTTAAAGATTAATTGTTTACTTATGAAAATTGTAATGTTATGAAAACTAATATATTTAAATATTAAACTTTTAAAATATTATTCTTATAAAAAATAAAATGTTTTATAATCTTATAAAAATATAAAAATACTTTATAATAAACTAGTTAAAATACAAGAGTAAATGTGTTCATATTTTTATTATATTAAAATATATCATTTTATAAGTAATTAATTAAAAATAGAACATAATAAAATTTAAATTTAAATAATAAACTTTTAAAATATTATTCTTATAAAAAATAAAATGCTTTATAATCTTATAAAAAAATAAAAATACTTTATAATAAACTAGTTAAAATACAAGAGTTTGTGCAAATGTGTTCATATTTTTATTATATTAAAATATATCATTTTATAAGTAATTAATTAAAAATAGAACATAATAAAATTTTAAAAAATATATAAAATTTTATAAACATAAAAACTACAAATTATATAATCTTTATATTTCAAAAAAATATTTAATTATTTTAAAATAAAATAAAATATCTAATTAAAATATAACACCAAGTTTTATCTTTTAAATATTGTTAAAATTACAATCAAACAAAATAAATTACGCGGTTATCCTAATTTACATATATAAGTCATATTTTCTCCAATAAATATATGTCTCATCTTTATATTTTTAATAAATAATTTTTAAATTGTATAATTTAAATTTTTTTTTATAATTTAGGAGTTTTTTAAAACCTGAAAGTTCAAAGTAATTTTTAAATTATCCAATCTACAAATGTTTTTACGTAAAAATAACAACTTTTAAATTAAATTATGTAATATAAAAGTCAAAGTACCTTTCACATTACACAATATAAACAAATTTTGTGCAAAGAAATTACTTTGAAATTGTCCAATCAAAAGAAAATGTAAGAAGTTTATGGAAACAAGATTCAGAACAAAAAAAATTAAATGCATAAGAAAAGTACGAAGGTGTAAAAAGAAAATCTTCTATATGTTATATTAGTGAAAACATGTGTAAGTGTATCAACATTTCTTTTATGATAATAAAAATTAAAATTACAAAATTATTATTATAATAATTAATAAAAATATGAAATATTATGAAAATTAGAATAAAATGTAATCATAAAAATTAAATATAAGAGTAAACTTTATTTCTTTATTTTTATAGCTTTATTGTGAATAACTAATTGAGTTTGAAAATAGTTATAAAATCTAAAAGATAAAATAGTATGGTCTGTGTACACAAAAATACTTATAAAGATAATCCTATTATTATTATTATTATAACATTAAAAAATATTTTTCTCTTTATATACACAAATTCTTATCATTTTATCTTAAAATTTATTTATAGTTATACAATTTTATCTTTTAATAAATAAACAAATATTTATTTCTTTAACAAAATAAATAATTGAATATTTTCTTTAGTAGTATATAATTTTTTAATATTATTTTTACAAAATTATATGTATTTTGAAATTATATTTTTAATTAATTATTCATAAAATAATAAAACTAAAAAATTAATAAAATTATATATTTTTTAGTCTAATAAAAACATCAATACACATGCTCTACACATGTGTTTCACTAGTTATAATAATAATAAATTAATAATAATATTATTATTTCTAACAATATATAAAGAAGATTTTTTACATATTTTTTTATAATTTTAAAATATGACAAATTTAAACTGAAAAATTGAATTAGAAAAAAAATTGGAAGACACAATTTTATTTTTGAATATAAATGACGAAAAGGAAGATTGAAAATATATTTATCATTTTTTTTTTAATCCTAAGAATATAATTATAAGAATCTCTCATTCTCTTTTAGATTTCTTTTTATCTTTTTCTTCTATATTTTTATCATTTCATTCTTTTGTATTGAGATCAATAAAGATAAAAACACAAAACATTTAGACATTAGACATTTAACTATATAAAGAGATAATTGTCGATATACGTAATAATATATGTTTATTTTACAAGATAATAATTGACATTCTTTCATAGAAAATTGAATTTGTAAAATAATGGAAGGATGACCAATCACTCATATTGTTTAAGCTAATCGACAACAAGATATAATTATTTTACATAATGATGATGACAACAACGTAACACTCCAA